>NC_092393.1:10204011-10310141 GCF_030028105.1 Mobula birostris | reverse complement strand
GGCATTGAAAGAATACATTTCGATATTACTCAAAACTACTGACTGCAAACCTAATGGAAAGAACATAACATAACTCCCCACATGATTCTGAGATGTTTGACATCAGTTATATCACACAGGTATACAAGATAAAAAAGTTGATTTCTCAGTGCAGGCTGTTCCTTGGCTTTGAAGGAAGGATATATTTCAATTTTACTCATAGGTACTGACTTCAAACATGATGGAAACATCATAACATAACTCCCCACATGATTCTGAGATGTTTGACACCAGTTACATCACTCAGGCGTTCAAGATACAAAAGTAGTTTTCTCTTAACATGCAGTGCGTTGGCATTGAAAGAAGTACACATTTCAGTTTTACTCATTGGTACTGACTGCAAACATGATGGAAACATCATAACATAACTCCCCAGATGATTCTGAGATGTTTGATACCAGTTATATCACACAGGCATTCAAGATAAAAAAGTTGATTTCTCAGTGCATGCAGTGCTTTGGCATTGAGAGAATACATTTCAATATTACTCAAAACTACTGACTGCAAACATAATGGAAACAACATAACATAACTCCCCACATGATTCTGAGATGTTTGACACCAGTTATATGACTCAGGCATTCAACATCAAAAAGTTGATTTCTTATATCATGCAGTGCGTTGGGATTGAAACAAGTATACATTTGAATTTTACTCATAGCTACTGACTGCAATCCTAATGGAAACAGCATAACATAGCTACCCACATTATTCTGAGATGCTTGACACCAGTTACATCACACAGGCGTTCAAGATAAAATAGTTGTTTTCTCTTAACATACAGGGCGTTGGCTTTGAAAGAAGTATAAATTTCAATTTGACTCCTAGGTACTGACTGCAAAAATAATGGAAACATCATAGCATAACTCCCCACATGATTTTGAGATGTTTGACACTAGTCATAACACACAGGTATACAAGATAAAAAAGTTGATTTCTCAGTGCACTCAGTGCATTGGCATTGAAAGAATCCATTTCAATATTACTCAAACTACTGACTGCAGACCTAATGGAAACAAGATAACATAACTCCCCACATGATTCTGAGATGTTTGACATCAGTTATATCACACAGGTATACAAGATAAAAAAGTTGATTTCTCAGTGCAGGCTGTTCCTTGGCTTTGAAGGAAGGATATATTTCAATTTTACTCATAGGTACTGACTTCAAACATGATGGAAACATCATAATATAACTCCCCACATGATTCTGAGATGTTTAACACCAGTTACATCACTCAGGCGTTCAAGATACAAAAGTAGTTTTCTCTTAACATGCAGTGCGTTGGCATTGAAAGAAGTACACATTTCAATTTTACTCATTGGTACTGACTGCAAACATGATGGAAACATCATAACATAACTCCCCACATGATTCTGAGATGTTTGATACCAGTTATATGACACAGGCATTCAAGGTAAAAAAGTTGATTTCTCAGTGGATGCAGTGCATTGGCATTGAGAGAATACATTTCAATATTACTCAAATATACTGACCTAATACATTTCAATATTACTCAAATATACCTAATGGAAACAACATAACATAACTACCCACATGATTCTGAGATGTTTGACACCAGTTATATCACTCAGGCATTCAAACTAAAAAAGTTGTCTTCTCAGTGCATGCAGGGCATTGGAATTGAAAGAAGAATACATTTCAATTTTACTCAAAACTACTGACTGCAAACCTAATGGAAACTTCGTAGCATAACCCCCCCACATGATTGTGAGATGTTTGACGCTAGCTATGTCACTCAGGCATTCAAGATAAAAAAGTTGATTTCTTATATCTTGCAGTGCGTTGGCATTGAAACAAGTATACATTTTAATTTTACTCACAGCTACTGACTGCAAACCTGATGGAACAATCAGTATATAACTCCCCACATGATTCTGAGATGTTTGACACCAGTTATATCACACAGGTATTCAAGATAGAAAAGTTGATTTCTCAGTGCATGCAGAGCATTGGTATTGAGGTAATACATTTCAATATTACTCAAAACTACTGACTGCAAACCTAATGGAAACAACATAACATAACTCCCCACATGATTCTGAGATGTTTGACATCAGTTATATCACACAGGTATACAAGATAAAAAAGTTGATTTCTCAGTGCATGCTGTTCCTTGGCTTTGAAGGAAGGATATATTTCAATTTTACTCATAGGTACTGACTTCAAACATAATGGAAACATCATAACATAACTCCCCACATGATTCTGAAATGTTTGACACCAGTTACATCACTCAGGCGTTCAAGATACAAAAGTAGTTTTCTCTTAACATGCAGTGCGTTGGCATTGAAAGAAGTACACATTTCAATTTTACTCATGGTACTGACTGCAAACATGATGGAAACATCATAACATAACTCCCCACATGATTCTGACATGTTTGATACCACTTATATCACACAGGCATTCAAGGTAAAAAAGTTCATTTCTCAGTGGATGCAGTGCATTGGCATTGAGAGAATACATTTCAATATTACTCAAAAGTACTGACTGCAAACCTAATGGAAACAACATAACATAACTACCCACATGATTCTGAGATGTTTGACACCAGTTATATGACTCAGGCATTCAACATCAAAAAGTTGATTTCTTATATCATGCAGTGCGTTGGCATTGAAACAAGTATACATTTGAATTTTACTCATAGCTACTGACTGCATTCCTAATGGAAACAGCATAACATAGCTACCGACATTATTCTGAGATGTTTGACACCAGTTACATCACACAGGCGTTCAAGATAAAAAAGTTGTTTTCTCTTAACATGCAGGGCGTTGGCATTGAAAGAAATATACACTTCAATTTTACTCATAGTTACTGACTGCAAAGATGATTGAAACATCATAGCATTACTCCCCACATGATTCTGAGATGCTTGACACCAGTTATATCACAAAGGTATTCAAGATAAAAAAGTTGATTTAGCAGTGCATGCAGTGCATTGGCATTGAAAGAATACATTTCAATATTACTCAAAACTACTGACTGCAATAACAATGGAAACAGCATAACATAACTAAGCAAACCTTATGGAAACAAAATAACATAACTCCCCACATGATTCTGTGATGTTTGACACCAGTTATATGACTCAGGCATTCAAACTAAAAAGTTGATTTCTCAGTGTAGCAGTGCATTGGCATTGAGAGAATACATTTCAATATTACTCAAATGTACTGACTGCAAACCTAATGGAAACAACATAACATAACTACCCACATGATTCTGAGATGTTTGACACCAGTTATATCACTCAGGCATTGAAGATAATAAAGTTGATTTCTCAGTCCACTCAGTGCATTGGCATTGAAAGAATACATTTCAATATTACTCAAAACTACTGACTGCAAACCTAATGGAAAGAACATAACATAACTCCCCACATGATTCTGAGATGTTTGACATCAGTTATATCACACAGGGTAAACAAGATAAAAAAGTTGATTTCTCAGTGCAGGCTGTTCCTTGGCTTTGAAGGAAGGATATATTTCAATTTTACTCATAGGTACTGACTTCAAACATGATGGAAACATCATAATATAACTCCCCACATGATTCTGAGATGTTTAACACCAGTTACATCACTCAGGCGTTCAAGATACAAAAGTAGTTTTCTCTTAACATGCAGTGCGTTGGCATTGAAAGAAGTACACATTTCAATTTTACTCATTGGTACTGACTGCAAACATGATGGAAACATCATAACATAACTCCCCACATGATTCTGAGATGCTTGACACCAGTTATATCACAAAGGTATTCAAGATAAAAAAGTTGATTTAGCAGTGCATGCAGTGCATTGGCATTGAAAGAATACATTTCAATATTACTCAAAACTACTGACTGCAATAACAATGGAAACAGCATAACATAACTAAGCAAACCTTATGGAAACAAAATAACATAACTCCCCACATGATTCTGAGATGCTTGACACCAGTTATATCACAAAGGTATTCAAGATAAAAAAGTTGATTTAGCAGTGCATGCAGTGCATTGGCATTGAAAGAATACATTTCAATATTACTCAAAACTACTGACTGCAATAACAATGGAAACAGCATAACATAACTAAGCAAACCTTATGGAAACAAAATAACATAACTCCCCACATGATTCTGAGATGTTTGACACCAGTTATATGACTCAGGCATTCAAACTAAAAAAGTTGATTTCTCAGTGCATGCAGGGAATTGGCATTGAAAGAATACATTTCAATATTACTCAAAAGTACTGACTGCAAACCTAATGGAAACAACATAACATAACTCCCCACATGATTCTGAGATGTTTGACACCAGTTATATCACTCAGGCATTGAAGATAATAAAGTTGATTTCTCAGTGCACTCAGTGCATTGGCATTGAAAGAATACATTTCGATATTACTCAAAACTACTGACTGCAAACCTAATGGAAAGAACATAACATAACTCCCCACATGATTCTGAGATGTTTGACATCAGTTATATCACACAGGTATACAAGATAAAAAAGTTGATTTCTCAGTGCAGGCTGTTCCTTGGCTTTGAAGGAAGGATATATTTCAATTTTACTCATAGGTACTGACTTCAAACATGATGGAAACATCATAACATAACTCCCCACATGATTCTGAGATGTTTGACACCAGTTACATCACTCAGGCGTTCAAGATACAAAAGTAGTTTTCTCTTAACATGCAGTGCGTTGGCATTGAAAGAAGTACACATTTCAGTTTTACTCATTGGTACTGACTGCAAACATGATGGAAACATCATAACATAACTCCCCAGATGATTCTGAGATGTTTGATACCAGTTATATCACACAGGCATTCAAGATAAAAAAGTTGATTTCTCAGTGCATGCAGTGCTTTGGCATTGAGAGAATACATTTCAATATTACTCAAAACTACTGACTGCAAACATAATGGAAACAACATAACATAACTCCCCACATGATTCTGAGATGTTTGACACCAGTTATATGACTCAGGCATTCAACATCAAAAAGTTGATTTCTTATATCATGCAGTGCGTTGGGATTGAAACAAGTATACATTTGAATTTTACTCATAGCTACTGACTGCAATCCTAATGGAAACAGCATAACATAGCTACCCACATTATTCTGAGATGCTTGACACCAGTTACATCACACAGGCGTTCAAGATAAAATAGTTGTTTTCTCTTAACATACAGGGCGTTGGCTTTGAAAGAAGTATAAATTTCAATTTGACTCCTAGGTACTGACTGCAAAAATAATGGAAACATCATAGCATAACTCCCCACATGATTTTGAGATGTTTGACACTAGTCATAACACACAGGTATACAAGATAAAAAGTTGATTTCTCAGTGCACTCAGTGCATTGGCATTGAAAGAATCCATTTCAATATTACTCAAAACTACTGACTGCAGACCTAATGGAAACAAGATAACATAACTCCCCACATGATTCTGAGATGTTTGACATCAGTTATATCACACAGGTATACAAGATAAAAAAGTTGATTTCTCAGTGCAGGCTGTTCCTTGGCTTTGAAGGAAGGATATATTTCAATTTTACTCATAGGTACTGACTTCAAACATGATGGAAACATCATAATATAACTCCCCACATGATTCTGAGATGTTTAACACCAGTTACATCACTCAGGCGTTCAAGATACAAAAGTAGTTTTCTCTTAACATGCAGTGCGTTGGCATTGAAAGAAGTACACATTTCAATTTTACTCATTGGTACTGACTGCAAACATGATGGAAACATCATAACATAACTCCCCACATGATTCTGAGATGTTTGATACCAGTTATATGACACAGGCATTCAAGGTAAAAAAGTTGATTTCTCAGTGGATGCAGTGCATTGGCATTGAGAGAATACATTTCAATATTACTCAAATATACTGACCTAATACATTTCAATATTACTCAAATATACCTAATGGAAACAACATAACATAACTACCCACATGATTCTGAGATGTTTGACACCAGTTATATCACTCAGGCATTCAAACTAAAAAAGTTGTCTTCTCAGTGCATGCAGGGCATTGGAATTGAAAGAAGAATACATTTCAATTTTACTCAAAACTACTGACTGCAAACCTAATGGAAACTTCGTAGCATAACCCCCCACATGATTGTGAGATGTTTGACGCTAGCTATGTCACTCAGGCATTCAAGATAAAAAAGTTGATTTCTTATATCTTGCAGTGCGTTGGCATTGAAACAAGTATACATTTTAATTTTACTCACAGCTACTGACTGCAAACCTGATGGAACAATCAGTATATAACTCCCCACATGATTCTGAGATGTTTGACACCAGTTATATCACACAGGTATTCAAGATAGAAAAGTTGATTTCTCAGTGCATGCAGAGCATTGGTATTGAGGTAATACATTTCAATATTACTCAAAACTACTGACTGCAAACCTAATGGAAACAACATAACATAACTCCCCACATGATTCTGAGATGTTTGACATCAGTTATATCACACAGGTATACAAGATAAAAAAGTTGATTTCTCAGTGCATGCTGTTCCTTGGCTTTGAAGGAAGGATATATTTCAATTTTACTCATAGGTACTGACTTCAAACATAATGGAAACATCATAACATAACTCCCCACATGATTCTGAAATGTTTGACACCAGTTACATCACTCAGGCGTTCAAGATACAAAAGTAGTTTTCTCTTAACATGCAGTGCGTTGGCATTGAAAGAAGTACACATTTCAATTTTACTCATTGGTACTGACTGCAAACATGATGGAAACATCATAACATAACTCCCCACATGATTCTGGCATGTTTGATACCACTTATATCACACAGGCATTCAAGGTAAAAAAGTTCATTTCTCAGTGGATGCAGTGCATTGGCATTGAGAGAATACATTTCAATATTACTCAAAAGTACTGACTGCAAACCTAATGGAAACAACATAACATAACTACCCACATGATTCTGAGATGTTTGACACCAGTTATATGACTCAGGCATTCAACATCAAAAAGTTGATTTCTTATATCATGCAGTGCGTTGGCATTGAAACAAGTATACATTTGAATTTTACTCATAGCTACTGACTGCATTCCTAATGGAAACAGCATAACATAGCTACCGACATTATTCTGAGATGTTTGACACCAGTTACATCACACAGGCGTTCAAGATAAAAAAGTTGTTTTCTCTTAACATGCAGGGCGTTGGCTTTGAAAGAAGTATAAATTTCAATTTGACTCATAGGTACTGACTGCAAACATAATGGAAACATCATAGCATAACTCCCCACATGATTCTGAGATGTTTGACACCAGTCATATCACACAGGTATACAAGATAAAAAAGTTGATTTCTCAGTGCACTCAGTGCATTGGCATTGAAAGAATACATTTCAATATTACTCAAAACTACTGACTGCAGACCTAATGGAAACAACATAACATAAATCCTCACATGATTCTGAGATGTTTGACACCAGTTACATCACTCAGGCGTTCAAGATATAAAAGTTGTTTTCTCTTAACATGCAGGGCGTTGGCATTGAAAGAAATATACACTTCAATTTTACTCATAGTTACTGACTGCAAAGATGATTGAAACATCATAGCATTACTCCCCACATGATTCTGAGATGCTTGACACCAGTTATATCACAAAGGTATTCAAGATAAAAAAGTTGATTTAGCAGTGCATGCAGTGCATTGGCATTGAAAGAATACATTTCAATATTACTCAAAACTACTGACTGCAATAACAATGGAAACAGCATAACATAACTAAGCAAACCTTATGGAAACAAAATAACATAACTCCCCACATGATTCTGTGATGTTTGACACCAGTTATATGACTCAGGCATTCAAACTAAAAAAGTTGATTTCTCAGTGTAGCAGTGCATTGGCATTGAGAGAATATATTTCAATATTACTCAAATGTACTGACTGCAAACCTAATGGAAACAACATAACATAACTACCCACATGATTCTGAGATGTTTGACACCAGTTATATCACTCAGGCATTGAAGATAATAGAGTTGATTTCTCAGTCCACTCAGTGCATTGGCATTGAAAGAATACATTTCAATATTACTCAAAACTACTGACTGCAAACCTAATGGAAAGAACATAACATAACTCCCCACATGATTCTGAGATGTTTGACATCAGTTATATCACACAGGTAAACAAGATAAAAAAGTTGATTTCTCAGTGCAGGCTGTTCCTTGGCTTTGAAGGAAGGATATATTTCAATTTTACTCATAGGTACTGACTTCAAACATGATGGAAACATCATAATATAACTCCCCACATGATTCTGAGATGTTTAACACCAGTTACATCACTCAGGCGTTCAAGATACAAAAGTAGTTTTCTCTTAACATGCAGTGCGTTGGCATTGAAAGAAGTACACATTTCAATTTTACTCATTGGTACTGACTGCAAACATGATGGAAACATCATAACATAACTCCCCACATGATTCTGAGATGTTTGATACCAGTTATATCACACAGGCATTCAAGATAAAAAAGTTGTCTTCTCAGTGCATGCAGGGCATTGGAATTGAAAGAAGAATACATTTCAATTTTACTCAAAACTACTGACTGCAAACCTAATGAAAACTTCGTAGCATAACCCCCCACATGATTCTGAGATGTTTGACGCCAGCTATGTCACTCAGGCATTCAAGATAAAGAAGTTGATTTCTTATATCTTGCAGTGCGTAGGCATTGAAACAAGTATACATTTTAATTTTACTCACAGCTACTGACTGCAAACCTGATGGAACCATCATAGTATAACTCCCCACATGATTCTGAGATGTTTGACACCAGTTATATCACACAGGTATTCAAGATAAAAAAGTTGATTTCTCAGTGCATGCAGAGCATTGGTATTGAGGTAATACATTTCAATGTTACTCAAAACTACTGACTGCAAACCTAATGGAAACAACATAACATAACTCCCCACATGATTCTGAGATGTTTGACATCATTTATATCACACAGGTATACAAGATATAAAGTTGATTTCTCAGTGCATGCTGTTCCTTGGCTTTGAAGGAAGGATATATTTCAATTTTACTCATAGGTACTGACTTCAAACATGATGGAAACATCATAACATAACTCCCCACATGATTCTGAGATGTTTGACACCAGTTACATCACTCAGGCGTTCAAGATACAAAAGTAGTTTTCTCTTAACATGCAGTGCGTTGGCATTGAAAGAAGTACACATTTCAATTTTACTCATTGGTACTGACTGCAAACATGATGGAAACATCATAACATAACTCCCCACATGATTCTGAGATGTTTGATACTAGTTATATCACACAGGCATTCAAGATAAAAAAGTTGATTTCTCAGTGTATGCAGTGCATTGGGATTGAGAGAATACATTTCAATATTACTCAAAAGTACTGACTGCAAACCTAATGGAAACAATATAACATAACTACCCACATGATTCTGAGATGTTTGACACCAGTTATATCACTCAGGCATTGAAGATAATAGAGTTGATTTCTCAGTCCACTCAGTGCATTGGCATTGAAAGAATACATTTCAATATTACTCAAAACTACTGACTGCAACCCTAATGGAAAGAACATAACAGAACTCCCCACATGATTCTGAGATGTTTGACATCAGTTATATCACACAGGTAAACAAGATAAAAAAGTTGATTTCTCAGTGCAGGTTGTTCCTTGGCTTTGAAGGAAGGATATATTTCAATTTTACTCATAGGTACTGACTTCAAACATGATGGAAACATCATAATATAACTCCCCACATGATTCTGAGATGTTTAACACCAGTTACATCACTCAGGCGTTCAAGATACAAAAGTAGTTTTCTCTTAACATGCAGTGCGTTGGCATTGAAAGAAGTACACATTTCAATTTTACTCATTGGTACTGACTGCAAACATGATGGAAACATCATAACATAACTCCCCACATGATTCTGAGATGTTTGATACCAGTTATATCACACAGGCATTCAAGATAAAAAAGTTGTCTTCTCAGTGCATGCAGGGCATTGGAATTGAAAGAAGAATACATTTCAATTTTACTCAAAACTACTGACTGCAAACCTAATGAAAACTTCGTAGCATAACCCCCCACATGATTCTGAGATGTTTGACGCCAGCTATGTCACTCAGGCATTCAAGATAAAGAAGTTGATTTCTTATATCTTGCAGTGCGTAGGCATTGAAACAAGTATACATTTTAATTTTACTCACAGCTACTGACTGCAAACCTGATGGAACCATCATAGTATAACTCCCCACATGATTCTGAGATGTTTGACACCAGTTATATCACACAGGTATTCAAGATAAAAAAGTTGATTTCTCAGTGCATGCAGAGCATTGGTATTGAGGTAATACATTTCAATGTTACTCAAAACTACTGACTGCAAACCTAATGGAAACAACATAACATAACTCCCCACATGATTCTGAGATGTTTGACATCATTTATATCACACAGGTATACAAGATATAAAGTTGATTTCTCAGTGCATGCTGTTCCTTGGCTTTGAAGGAAGGATATATTTCAATTTTACTCATAGGTACTGACTTCAAACATGATGGAAACATCATAACATAACTCCCCACATGATTCTGAGATGTTTGACACCAGTTACATCACTCAGGCGTTCAAGATACAAAAGTAGTTTTCTCTTAACATGCAGTGCGTTGGCATTGAAAGAAGTACACATTTCAATTTTACTCATTGGTACTGACTGCAAACATGATGGAAACATCATAACATAACTCCCCACATGATTCTGAGATGTTTGATACTAGTTATATCACACAGGCATTCAAGATAAAAAAGTTGATTTCTCAGTGTATGCAGTGCATTGGGATTGAGAGAATACATTTCAATATTACTCAAAAGTACTGACTGCAAACCTAATGGAAACAATATAACATAACTACCCACATGATTCTGAGATGTTTGACACCAGTTATATCACTCAGGCGTTGAAGATAATAAAGTTGATTTCTCAGTGCACTCAGTGCATTGGCATTGAAAGAATACATTTCAATATTACTCAAAACTACTGACTGCAAACCTAATGGAAAGAACATAACATAACTCCCCACATGATTCTGAGATGTTTGACATCAGTTATATCACACAGGTATACAAGATAAAAAAGTTGATTTCTCAGTGCAGGCTGTTCCTTGGCTTTGAAGGAAGGATATATTTCAATTTTACTCATAGGTACTGACTTCAAACATGATGGAAACATCATAATATAACTCCCCACATGATTCTGAGATGTTTAACACCAGTTACATCACTCAGGCGTTCAAGATACAAAAGTAGTTTTCTCTTAACATGCAGTGCGTTGGCATTGAAAGAAGTACACATTTCAATTTTACTCATTGGTACTGACTGCAAACATGATGGAAACATCATAACATAACTCCCCACATGATTCTGAGATGTTTGATACCAGTTATATCACTCAGGCGTTCAAGATAGAAAAGTTGATTTCTCAGTGCATGCAGTGCATTGGCATTGAGAGAATACATTTCAATATTACTCAAATGTACTGACTGCAAACCTAATGGAAACAACATAACATAACTACCCACATGATTCTGAGATGTTTGACACCAGTTATATCACTCAGGCATTCAAACTAAAAAAGTTGTCTTCTCAGTGCATGCAGGGCATTGGAATTGAAAGAAGAATACATTTCAATTTTACTCAAAACTACTGACTGCAAACCTAATGGAAACTTCGTAGCATAACCCCCCACATGATTCTGAGATGTTTGACGCCAGCTATGTCACTCAGGCATTCAAGATAAAAAAGTTGATTTCTTATATCTTGCAGTGCGTTGGCATTGAAACAAGTATACATTTTAATTTTACTCACAGCTACTGACTGCAAACCTGATGGAACCATCATAGTATAACTCCCCACATGATTCTGAGATGTTTGACACCAGTAATATCACACAGGTATTCAAGATAAAAAAGTTGATTTCTCAGTGCATGCTGTTCCTTGGCTTTGAAGGAAGGATATATTTCAATTTTACTCATAGGTACTGACTTCCAACATGATGGAAACATCATAACATAACTCCCCTCATGATTCTGAGATGTTTGACACCAGTTACATCACTCAGGCGTTCAAGATACAAAAGTAGTTTTCTCTTAACATGCAGTGCGTTGGCATTCAAAGAAGTGCACATTTCAATTTTACTGATTGGTACTGACTGCAAACATGATGGAAACATCATAACATAACTCCCCAGATGATTCTGAGATGTTTGATACCAGTTATATCACACAGGCATTCAAGATAAAAAAGTTGATTTCTCAGTGCATGCAGTGCATTGGCATTGAGAGAATACATTTCAATATTACTCAAAACTACTGACTGCAAACCTAATGGAAACAACATAACATAACTCCCCACATGATTCTGAGATGTTTGACACCAGTTATATGACTCAGGCATTCAAGATAAAAAAGTTGATTTCTTATATCATGCAGTGCGTTGGCATTGAAACAAGTATACATTTGAATTTTACTCATAGCTACTGACTGCAATCCTAATGGAAACAGCATAACATAGCTACCCACATTATTCTGAGATGTTTGACACCAGTTACATCACACAGGCGTTCAAGATAAAAAAGTTGTTTTCTCTTAACATGCAGGGCGTTGGCTTTGAAAGAAGTATAAATTTCAATTTGACTCCTAGGTACTGACTGCAAACATAATGGAAACATCATAGCATAACTCCACACATGATTCTGAGATGTTTGACACCAGTCATATCACACAGGTATACAAGATAAAAAATTTGATTTCTCAGTGCACTCAGTGCATTGGCATTGAAAGAATACATTTCAATATTACTCAAAACTACTGACTGCAGACCTAATGGAAACAACATAACATAACTCCCCACATGATTCTGAGATGTTTGACATCAGTTATATCACACAGGTATACAAGATAAAAAAGTTGATTTCTCAGTGCAGGCTGTTCCTTGGCATTGAAAGAAGTATACACTTCAATTTTACTCATAGTTACTGACTGCAAAGATGATTGAAACATCATAGCATTACTCCCCACATGATTCTGAGATGCTTGACACCAGTTATATCACAAAGGTATTCAAGATAAAAAAGTTGATTTAGCAGTGCATGCAGTGCATTGGCATTGAAAGAATACATTTCAATATTACTCAAAACTACTGACTGCAATAACAATGGAAACAGCATAACATAACTAAGCAAACCTTATGGAAACAAAATAACATAACTCCCCACATGATTCTGAGATGTTTGACACCAGTTATATCACAAAGGTATTCAAGATAAAAAAGTTGATTTAGCAGTGCATGCAGTGCATTGGCATTGAAAGAATACATTTCAATATTACTCAAAACTACTGACTGCAATAACAATGGAAACAGCATAACATAACTAAGCAAACCTTATGGAAACAAAATAACATAACTCCCCACATGATTCTGAGATGTTTGACACCAGTTATATGACTCAGCCATTCAAACTAAAAAAGTTGATTTCTCAGTGCATGCAGGGAATTGGCATTGAAAGAATACATTTCAATATTACTCAAAAGTACTGACTGCAAACCTAATGGAAACAACATAACATAACTCCCCACATGATTCTGAGATGTTTGACACCAGTTATATCACTCAGGCATTGAAGATAATAAAGTTGATTTCTCAGTGCATGCAGTGCTTTGGCATTGAGAGAATACATTTCAATATTACTCAAAACTACTGACTGCAAACATAATGGAAACAACATAACATAACTCCCCACATGATTCTGAGATGTTTGACACCAGTTATATGACTCAGGCATTCAACATCAAAAAGTTGATTTCTTATATCATGCAGTGCGTTGGCATTGAAACAAGTATACATTTGAATTTTACTCATAGCTACTGACTGCAATCCTAATGGAAACAGCATAACATAGCTACCCACTTTATTCTGAGATGCTTGACACCAGTTACATCACACAGGCGTTCAAGATAAAATAGTTGTTTTCTCTTAACATACAGGGCGTTGGCTTTGAAAGAAGTATAAATTTCAATTTGACTCCTAGGTACTGACTGCAAACATAATGGAAACATCATAGCATAACTCCCCACATGATTCTGAGATGTTTGACACTAGTCATAACACACAGGTATACAAGATAAAAAAGTTGATTTCTCAGTGCACTCAGTGCATTGGCATTGAAAGAATACATTTCAATATTACTCAAAACTACTGACTGCAGACCTAATGGAAACAACATAACATAACTCCCCACATGATTCTGAGATGTTTGACATCAGTTATATCACACAGGTATACAAGATAAAAAAGTTGATTTCTCAGTGCAGGCTGTTCCTTGGCTTTGAAGGAAGGATATATTTCAATTTTACTCATAGGTACTGACTTCAAACATGATGGAAACATCATAATTTAACTCCCCACATAATTCTGAGATGTTTAACACCAGTTACATCACTCAGGCGTTCAAGATACAAAAGTAGTTTTCTCTTAACATGCAGTGCGTTGGCATTGAAAGAAGTACACATTTCAATTTTACTCATTGGTACTGACTGCAAACATGATGGAAACATCATAACATAACTCCCCACATGATTCTGAGATGTTTGATACCAGTTATATGACACAGGCATTCAAGGTAAAAAAGTTGATTTCTCAGTGGATGCAGTGCATTGGCATTGAGAGAATACATTTCAATATTACTCAAATATACTGACCTAATACATTTCAATATTACTCAAAAGTACTGACTGCAAACCTAATGGAAACAACATAACATAACTACCCACATGATTCTGAGATGTTTGACACCAGTTATATGACTCAGGCATTCAACATCAAAAAGTTGATTTCTTATATCATGCAGTGCGTTGGCATTGAAACAAGTATACATTTGAATTTTACTCATAGCTACTGACTGCATTCCTAATGGAAACAGCATAACATAGCTACCGACATTATTCTGAGATGTTTGACACCAGTTACATCACACAGGCGTTCAAGATAAAAAAGTTGTTTTCTCTTAACATGCAGGGCGTTGGCTTTGAAAGAAGTATAAATTTCAATTTGACTCATAGGTACTGACTGCAAACATAATGGAAACATCATAGCATAACTCCCCACATGATTCTGAGATGTTTGACACCAGTCATATCACACAGGTATACAAGATAAAAAAGTTGATTTCTCAGTGCACTCAGTGCATTGGCATTGAAAGAATACATTTCAATATTACTCAAAACTACTGACTGCAGACCTAATGGAAACAACAAAACATAAATCCTCACATGATTCTGAGATGTTTGACACCAGTTACATCACTCAGGCGTTCAAGATATAAAAGTTGTTTTCTCTTAACATGCAGGGCGTTGGCATTGAAAGAAGTATACACTTCAATTTTACTCATAGTTACTGACTGCAAAGATGATTGAAACATCATAGCATTACTCCCCACATGATTCTGAGATGCTTGACACCAGTTATATCAGAAAGGTATTCAAGATAAAAAAGTTGATTTAGCAGTGCATGCAGAGCATTGGCATTGAAAGAATACATTTCAATATTACTCAAAACTACTGACTGCAATAACAATGGAAACAGCATAACATAACTAAGCAAACCTTATGGAAACAAAATAACATAACTCCCCACATGATTCTGTGATGTTTGACACCAGTTATATGACTCAGGCATTCAAACTAAAAAAGTTGATTTCTCAGTGTAGCAGTGCATTGGCATTGAGAGAATACATTTCAATATTACTCAAATGTACTGACTGCAAACCTAATGGAAACAACATAACATAACTACCCACATGATTCTGAGATGTTTGACACCAGTTATATCACACAGGTATTCAAGATAAAAAAGTTGATTTCTCAGTGCATGCAGAGCATTGGCATTGAGAGAATACATTTCAATATTACTCAAAACTACAGACTGCAAACCTAATGGAAACAACATAACATAACTCCCCACATGATTCTGAGATGTTTGACATCATTTATATCACACAGGTATACAAGATAAAAAAGTTGATTTCTCAGTGCATGCTGTTCCTTGGTTTTCAAGGAAGGATATATTTCAATTTTACTCATAGGTACTGACTTCAAGCATGATGGAAACATCATAACATAACTCCCCACATGATTCTGAGATGTTTGACACCAGTTACATCACTCAGGCGTTCAAGATACAAAAGTAGTTTTCTCTTAACATGCAGTGCGTTGGCATTGAAAGAAGTACACATTTCAATTTTACTCATTGGTACTGACTGCAAACATGATGGAAACATCATAACATAACTCCCCACATGATTCTGAGATGTTTGATACCAGTTATATGACACAGGCACTCAAGGTAAAAAAGTTGATTTCTCAGTGGATGCAGTGCATTGGCATTGAGAGAATACATTTCAATATTACTCAAATATACTGACCTAATACATTTCAATATTACTCAAATACACCTAATGGAAACAACATAACATAACTACCCACATGATTCTCAGATGTTTGACACCAGTTATATCACTCAGGCATTCAAACTAAAAAAGTTGTCTTCTCAGTGCATGCAGGGCATTGGAATTGAAAGAAGAATACATTTCAATTTTACTCAAAACTACTGACTGCAAACCTAATGGAAACTTCGTAGCATAACCCCCCACATGATTCTGAGATGTTTGACGCCAGCTATGTCACTCAGGCATTCAAGATAAAAAAGTTGATTTCTTATATCTTGCAGGGCGTTGGCATTGAAAGAAGTATACATTTTAATTTGACTCATAGGTACTGACTGCAAACATAATGGAAACATCATAGCATAACTCCCCACATGATTCTGAGATGTTTGACACCAGTTACATCACTCAGGCGTTCAAGATATAAAAGTTGTTTTCTCTTAACATGCAGGGCGTTGGCATTGAAAGAAGTATACATTTTAATTTGACTCATAGGTACTGACTGCAAACATAATGGAAACATCATAGCATAACTCCCCACATGATTCTGAGATGTTTGACACCAGTCATATCACACAGGTATACAAGATAAAAAAGTTGATTTCTCAGTGCACTCAGTGCATTGGCATTGAAAGAATACATTTCAATATTACTCAAAACTACTGACTGCAGACCTAATGGAAACAACATAACATAAATCCCCACATGATTCTGAGATGTTTGACACCAGTTACATCACACAGGTATACAAGATAAAAAAGTTGATTTCTCAGTGCAGGCTGTTCCTTGGCTTTGAAGGAAGGATATATTTCAATTTTACTCATAGGTACTGACTTCAAACATGATGGAAACATCATAACATAACTCCCCACATGATTCTGAGATGTTTGACACCAGTTACATCACTCAGGCGTTCAAGATACAAAAGTAGTTTTCTCTTAACATGCAGTGCGTTGGCATTGAAAGAAGTACACATTTCAATTTTACTCATTGGTACTGACTGCAAACATGATGGAAACATCATAACATAACTCCCCACATGATTCTGAGATGTTTGATACCAGTTATATGACACAGGCATTCAAGGTAAAAAAGTTGATTTCTCAGTGGATGCAGTGCATTGGCATTGAGAGAATACATATCAATATTACTCAAATATACTGACCTAATACATTTCAATATTACTCAAATATACCTAATGGAAACAACATAACATAACTACCCACATGATTCTGAGATGTTTGACACCAGTTATATCACTCAGGCATTCAAACTAAAAAAGTTGTCTTCTCAGTGCATGCAGGGCATTGGAATTGAAAGAAGAATACATTTCAATTTTACTCAAAACTACTGACTGCAAACCTAATGGAAACTTCGTAGCATAACCCCCCAGATGATACTGAGATGTTTGACGCCAGCTATGTCACTCAGGCGTTCAAGATAAAAAAGTTGATTTCTTATATCTTGCAGGGCGTTGGCATTGAAAGAAGTATACAATTTAATTTGACTCATAGGTACTGACTGCAAACATAATGGAAACATCATAGCATAACTCCCCACATGATTCTGAGATGTTTGACACCAGTTACATCACTCAGGCTTTCAAGATACAAAAGTAGTTTTCTCTTAACATGCAGTGCGTTGGCATTGAAAGAAGCACACATTTCAATTTTACTCATTGGTACTGACTGCAAACATGATGGAAACATCATAACATATTCCCCACATTATTCTGAGATGTTTGATACCAGTTATATCACACAGGCTTTCAAGATAAAAAAGTTGATTTCTCAGTGTATGCAGTGTATTGGCATTGAGAGAATACATTTCAATATTACTCAAAACTACTGACTGCAAACCTAATGGAAACAACATAACATAACTCCCCACATGATTCTGAGATGTTTGACACCAGTTATATGACTCAGGCATTCAACATCAAAAAGTTGATTTCTTATATCATGCAGTGCGTTGGCATTGAAACAAGTATACATTTGTTTTTTACTCATAGCTACTGACTGCAATCCTAATGGAAACAGCATAACATAGCTGCCCACATTATTCTGAGATGTGTGACACCAGTTACATCACACAGGCGTTCAAGATAAAAAAGTTGTTTTCTCTTAACATGCAGGGCGTTGGCATTGAAAGAAGTATACACTTCAATTTTACTCATAGTTACTGACTGCAACGATGATTGAAACATCATAGCATAACTCCCCACATGATTCTGAGATGCTTGACACCAGTTATATCACAAAGGTATTCAAGATAAAAAAGTTGATTTAGCAGTGCATGCAGTGCATTGGCATTGAAAGAATACACTTCAATTTTACTCAAAACTACTGACTGCAATAACAATGGAAACAGCATAACATAACTAAGCAACCCTTATGGAAACAAAATAACATAACTCCCCACATGACTCTGAGATGTTTGACACCAGTTATATCTCTCAGGCATTCAAACTAAAAAATGTTGTCGTCTCAGTGCATGCAGGGCATTGGAATTGAAGGAAGAATACATTTCAATTTTACTCAAAACTACTGACTGCAAACCTAATGGAAACTTCGTAGCATAACCCCCCACATGATTCTGAGATGTTTGACACCAGCTATGTCACTCAGGCATTCAAGATAAAAAAGTTAATTACTTATATCTTGCAGTGCATTGGCATTGAAACATGTATACATTTTAATTTTATTCACAGCTACTGACTGCAAACCTGATGGAACCATCATAGTATAACTCCCCACATGATTCTGAGATGTTTGGCACCAGTTATATCACACAGGCATTCAAGATAAAAAAGTTGATTTTTCAGAGTATGCAGTGCATTGGCATTGAGAGAATACATTTCAATATTACTCAAAAGTACTGACTGCAAACCTAATGGAAACAACATAACATAACTCCCCACATGATTCTGAGATGTTTGACACCAGTTATATGACTCAGGCATTCAACATCAAAAAGTTGATTTCTTATATCATGCAGTGCGTTGGCATTGAAACAAGTATACATTTGAATTTTACTCATAGCTACTGACTGCAATCCTAATGGAAACAGCATAACATAGCTACCCACATTATTCTGAGATGTTTGACACCAGTTACATCACACAGGCGTTCAAGATAAAAAAGTTGTTTTCTCTTAACATGCAGGGCGTTGGCTTTGAAAGAAGTATAAATTTCAATTTGACTCATAGGTACTGACTGCAAACAAAATGGAAACATCATAGCATAACTCCACACATGATTCTGAGTTGTTTGACACCAGTTATATCACACAGGTATACAAGATAAAAAAGTTGATTTCTCAGTGCACTCAGTGCATTGGCATTGAAAGAATACATTTCAATATTACTCAAAACTACTGACTGCAAACCTAATGGAAAGAACATAACATAACTCCCCACATGATTCTGAGATGTTTGACATCAGTTATATCACACAGGTATACAAGATAAAAAAGTTGATTTCTCAGTGCAGGCTGTTCCTTGGCTTTGAAGGAAGGATATATTTCAATTTTACTCATAGGTACTGACTTCAAACATGATGGAAACATCATAATATAACTCCCCACATGATTCTGAGATGTTTAACACCAGTTACATCACTCAGGCGTTCAAGATACAAAAGTAGTTTTCTCATAACATGCAGTGCGTTGGCATTGAAAGAAGTACACATTTCAATTTTACTCATTGGTACTGACTGCAAACATGATGGAAACATCATAACATAACTCCCCACATGATTCTGAGATGTTTGATACCAGTTATATCACACAGGCATTCAATATAAAAAAGTTGATTACTCAGTGCATGCAGTGCATTGGCATTGAGAGAATACATTTCAATATTACTCAAATGTACTGACTGCAAACCTAATGGAAACAACATAACATAACTACCCACATGATTCTGAGATGTTTAACACCAGTTACATCACTCAGGCGTTCAAGATACAAAAGTAGTTTTCTCATAACATGCAGTGCGTTGGCATTGAAAGAAGTATACATTTTAATTTTACTCACAGCAACTGACTGCAAACCTGATGGAACCATCATAGTATAACTCCCCACATGATTCTGAGATGTTTGACACCAGTTATATCACACAGGTATTCAAGATAAAAAAGTTGATTTCTCAGTGCATGCAGAGCATTGGCATTGAGAGAATACATTTCAATATTACTCAAAACTACTGACTGCAAACCTAATGGAAACAACATAACATAACTCCCCACATGATTCTGAGATGTTTGACCTCATTTATATCACACAGGTATACAAGATAAAAAAGTTGATTTCTCAGTGCATGCTGTTCCTTGGTTTTGAAGGAAGGATATATTTCAATTTTACTCATAGGTACTGACTTCAAACATGATGGAAAGATCATAACATAACTCCCCACATGATTCTGAGATGTTTGACACCAGTCATATCACACAGGTATACAAGATAAAAAAGTTGATTTCTCAGTGCACTCAGTGCATTGGCATTGAAAGAATACATTTCAATATTACTCAAAACTACTGACTGCAGACCTAATGGAAACAACATAACAGAAATCCCCACATGATTCTGAGATGTTTGACACCAGTTACATCACTCAGGCGTTCAAGATATAAAAGTTGTTTTCTCTTAACATGCAGGGCGTTGGCATTGAAAGAAGTATACACTTCAATTTTACTCATAGTTACTGACTGCAAAGATGATTGAAACGTCATAGCATAACTCCCCACATGATTCTGAGATGCTTGACACCAGTTACATCACAAAGGTATTCAAGATAAAAAAGTTGATTTAGCAGTGCATGCAGTGCATTGGCATTGAAAGAATACATTTCAATATTACTCAAAACTACTGACTGCAATAACAATGGAAACAGCATAACATAACTAAGCAAACCTTATGGAAACAAAATAACATAACTCCCCACATGATTCTGAGATGTTTGACACCAGTTATATGACTCAGGCATTCAAACTAAAAAAGTTGATTTCTCAGTGCATGCAGGGAATTGGCATTGAAAGAATACATTTCAATATTACTCAAAAGTACTGACTGCAAACCTAATGGAAACAACATAACATAACTCCCCACATGATTCTGAGATGTTTGACATCAGTTATATCACACAGGTATACAAGATAAAAAAGTTGATTTCTCAGTGCAGGCTGTTCCTTGGCTTTGAAGGAAGGATATATTTCAATTTTACTCATAGGTACTGACTTCAAACATGATGGAAACATCATAACATAACTCCCCACATGATTCTGAGTTGTTTGACACCAGTTACATCACTCAGGCGTTCAAGATACAAAAGTAGTTTTCTCTTAACATGCAGTGCGTTGGCATTGAAAGAAGTACACATTTCAATTTTACTCATTGGTACTGACTGCAAACATGATGGAAACATCATAACATAACTCCCCACATGATTCTGAGATGTTTGATACCAGTTATATGACACAGGCATTCAAGGTAAAAAAGTTGATTTCTCAGTGGATGCAGTGCATTGGCATTGAGAGAATACATTTCAATATTACTCAAATATACTGACCTAATACATTTCAATATTACTCAAATATACCTAATGGAAACAACATAACATAACTACCCACATGATTCTGAGATGTTTAACACCAGTTACATCACTCAGGCGTTCAAGATACAAAAGTAGTTTTCTCTTAACATGCAGTGCGTTGGCATTGAAAGAAGTACACATTTCAATTTTACTCGTTGGTACTGACTGCAAACATGATGGAAACATCATAACATAACTCCCCACATGATTCTGAGATGTTTGATACCAGTTATATCACACAGGCATTCAAGATAAAAAAGTTGATTTCTCAGTGCATGCAGTGCATTGGCATTGAGAGAATACATTTCAATATTACTCAAATGTACTGACTGCAAACCTAATGGAAACAACATAACATAACTACCCACATGATTCTGAGATGTTTGACACCAGTTATATCACTCAGGCATTCAAACTAAAAAAGTTGTCTTCTCAGTGCATGCAGGGCATTGGAATTGAACGAAGAATGCATTTCAATTTTACTCAAAACTACTGACTGCAATCCTAATGGAAACTTCGTAGCATAACCCCCCACATGATTCCTAGATGTTTGACGCCAGCTATGTCACTCAGGCATTCAAGATAAAAAAGTTGATTTCTTATATCTTGCAGGGCGTTGGCATTGAAACAAGTATACATTTTAATTTTACTCACAGCAACTGACTGCAAACCTGATGGAACCATCATAGTATAACTCCCCACATGATTCTGAGATGTTTGACACCAGTTATATCACACAGGTATTCAAGATAAAAAAGTTGATTTCTCAGTGCATGCAGAGCATTGGCATTGAGAGAATACATTTCAATATTACTCAAAACTACTGACTGCAAACCTAATGGAAACAACATAACATAACTCCCCACATGATTCTGAGATGTTTGACATCATTTATATCACACAGGTATACAAGATAAAAAAGTTGATTTCTCAGTGCATGCTGTTCCTTGGTTTTGAAGGAAGGATATATTTCAATTTTACTCATAGGTACTGACTTCAAACATGATGGAAACATCATAACATAACTCCCCACATGATTCTGAGATGTTTGACATCAGTTATATCACACAGGTATACAAGATAAAAAAGTTGATTTCTCAGTGCAGGCTGTTCCTTGGCTTTGAAGGAAGGATATATTTCAATTTTACTCATAGGTACTGACTTCAAACATGATGGAAACATCATAACATAACTCCCCACATGATTCTGAGATGTTTGACACCAGTTACATCACTCAGGCGTTCAAGATACAAAAGTAGTTTTCTCTTAACATGCAGTGCGTTGGCATTGAAAGAAGTACACATTTCAATTTTACTCATTGGTACTGACTGCAAACATGATGGAAACATCATAACATAACTCCCCACATGATTCTGAGATGTTTGATACCAGTTATATGACACAGGCATTCAAGGTAAAAAAGTTGATTTCTCAGTGGATGCAGTGCGTTGGCATTGAGAGAATACATTTCAATATTACTCAAATATACTGACCTAATACATTTCAATATTACTCAAATATACCTAATGGAAACAACATAACATAACTACCCACATGATTCTGAGATGTTTGACACCAGTTATATCACTCAGGCATTCAAACTAAAAAAGTTGTCTTCTCAGTGCATGCAGGGCATTGGAATTGAAAGAAGAATACATTTCAATTTTACTCAAAACTACTGACTGCAAACCTAATGGAAACTTCGTAGCATAACCCCCCACATGATACTGAGATGTTTGACGCCAGCTATGTCACTCAGGCGTTCAAGATAAAAAAGTTGATTTCTTATATCTTGCAGGGCGTTGGCATTGAAAGAAGTATACAATTTAATTTGAATCATAGGTACTGACTGCAAACATAATGGAAACATCATAGCATAACTCCCCACATGATTCTGAGATGTTTGACACCAGTTACATCACTCAGGCTTTCAAGATACAAAAGTAGTTTTCTCTTAACATGCAGTGCGTTGGCATTGAAAGAAGCACACATTTCAATTTTACTCATTGGTACTGACTGCAAACATGATGGAAACATCATAACATATTCCCCACATTATTCTGAGATGTTTGATACCAGTTATATCACACAGGCTTTCAAGATAAAAAAGTTGATTTCTCAGTGTATGCAGTGTATTGGCATTGAGAGAATACATTTCAATATTACTCAAAACTACTGACTGCAAACCTAATGGAAACAACATAACATAACTCCCCACATGATTCTGAGATGTTTGACACCAGTTATATGACTCAGGCATTCAACATCAAAAAGTTGATTTCTTATATCATGCAGTGCGTTGGCATTGAAACAAGTATACATTTGAATTTTACTCATAGCTACTGACTGCAATCCTAATGGAAACAGCATAACATAGCTGCCCACATTATTCTGAGATGTTTGACACCAGTTACATCACACAGGCGTTCAAGATAAAAAAGTTGTTTTCTCTTAACATGCAGGGCGTTGGCATTGAAAGAAGTATACACTTCAATTTTACTCATAGTTACTGACTGCAACGATGATTGAAACATCATAGCATAACTCCCCACATGATTCTGAGATGCTTGACACCAGTTATATCACAAAGGTATTCAAGATAAAAAAGTTGATTTAGCAGTGCATGCAGTGCATTGGCATTGAAAGAATACATTTCAATTTTACTCAAAACTACTGACTGCAATAACAATGGAAACAGCATAACATAACTAAGCAACCCTTATGGAAACAAAATAACATAACTCCCCACATGACTCTGAGATGTTTGACACCAGTTATATGACTCAGGCATTCAAACTAAAAAAGTTGATTTCTCGGTGCATGCAGTGCATTGGCATTGAGAGAATACATTTCAATATTACTCAAAAGTACTGACTGCAAACCTAATGGAAACAACATAACATAACCCCCCACATGATTCTGAGATGTTTGACGCCAGCTATGTCACTCAGGCATTCAAGATAAAAAAGTTAATTACTTATATCTTGCAGTGCATTGGCATTGAAACATGTATACATTTTAATTTTATTCACAGCTACTGACTGCAAACCTGATGTAACCATCATAGTATAACTCCCCACATGATTCTGAGATGTTTGACACCAGTTATATCACACAGGCATTCAAGATAAAAAAGTTGATTTTTCAGAGTATGCAGTGCATTGGCATTGAGAGAATACATTTCAATATTACTCAAAAGTACTGACTGCAAACCTAATGGAAACAACATAACATAACTACCCACATGATTCTGAGATGTTTGACACCAGTTATATCACTCAGGCATTGAAGATAAAAAAGTTGATTTCTCAGTGCACTCAGTGCATTGGCATTGAAAGAATACATTTCAATATTACTCAAAACTACTGACTGCAAACCTAATGGAAAGAACATAACACAACTCCCCACATGATTCTGAGATGTTTGACATCAGTTATATCACACAGGTATACAAGATAAAAAAGTTGATTTCTCAGTGCATGCAGTGGATTGGCATTGAGAGAATACATTTCAATATTACTCAAATGTACTGACTACAAACCTAATGGAAACAACATAACATAACTACCCACATGATTCTGAGATGTTTGACACCAGTTATATCACTCAGGCATTCAAACTAAAAAATGTTGTTTTCTCAGTGCATGCAGGGCATTGGAATGGAAAGAAGAATACATTTCAATTTTACTCAAAACTACTGACTGCAAACCTAATGGAAACTTCGTAGCATAACCCCCCACATGATTCTGAGATGTTTGACGCCAGCTATGTCACTCAGGCATTGAAGATAAAAAAGTTAATTTCTTATATCTTGCAGTGCGTTGGCATTGAAACAAGTATACATTTTAATTTTACTCACAGCAACTGACTGCAAACCTGATGGAACCATCATAGTATAACTCCCCACATGATTCTGAGATGTTTGACACCAGTTATATCACACAGGTATTCAAGATAAAAAAGTTGATTTCTCAGTGCATGCAGAGCATTGGCATTGAGAGAATACATTTCAATATTACTCAAAACTACTGACTGCAAACCTAATGGAAACAACATAACATAACTCCCCACATGATTCTGAGATGTTTGACACCAGTTATATGACTGAGGCATTCAACATCAAAAAGTTGATTTCTTATATCATGCAGTGCGTTGGCATTGAAACAAGTATACATTTGAATTTTACTCATAGCTACTGACTGCAATCCTAATGGAAACAGCATAACATAGCTACCCACATTATTCTGAGATGTTTGACACCAGTTACATCACACAGGCGTTCAAGATAAAAACGTTGTTTTCTCTTAACATGCAGGGCGTTGGCTTTGAAAGAAGTATAAATTTCAATTTGACTCATAGGTACTGACTGCAAACATAATGGAAACATCATAGCATAACTCCACACATGATTCTGAGATGTTTGACACCAGTCATATCACACAGGTATACAAGATAAAAAAGTTGATTTCTCAGTGCACTCAGTGCATTGGCATTGAAAGAATACATTTCAATATTACTCAAAACTACTGACTGCAGACCTAATGGAAACAAGATAACATAACTCCCCACATGATTCTGAGATGTTTGACATCAGTTATATCACACAGGTATACAAGATAAAAAAGTTGATTTCTCAGTGCAGGCTGTTCCTTGGCTTTGAAGGAAGGATATATTTCAATTTTACTCATAGGTACTGACTTCAAACATGATGGAAACATCATAATATAACTCCCCACATGATTCTGAGATGTTTAACACCAGTTACATCACTCAGGCATTCAAGATACAAAAGTAGTTTTCTCTTAACATGCAGTGCGTTGGCATTGAAAGAAGTACACATTTCAATTTTACTCATTGGTACTGACTGCAAACATGATGGAAACATCATAACATAACTCCCCACATGATTCTGAGATGTTTGATACCAGTTATATCACACAGGCATTCAAGATAAAAAAGTTGATTTCTCAGTGCATGCAGTGCATTGGCATTGAGAGAATACATTTCAATATTATTCAAATGTACTGACTGCAAACCTAATGGAAACAACATAACATAACTACCCACATGATTCTGAGATGTTTGACCCCAGTTATATGACACAGGCATTCAAGGTAAAAAAGGTTGATTTCTCAGTGGATGCAGTGCATTGGCATTGAGAGAATACATTTCAATATTACTCAAATATACTGACCTAATACATTTCAATATTACTCAAATATACCTAATGGAAACAACATAACATAACTACCCACATGATTCTGAGATGTTTGACACCAGTTATATCACTCAGGCATTCAAACTAAAAAAGTTGTCTTCTCAGTGCATGCAGGGCATTGGAATTGAAAGAAGAATACATTTCAATTTTACTCAAAACTACTGACTGCAAACCTAATGGAAACTTCGTAGCATAACCCCCCACATGATTCTGAGATGTTTGACGCCAGCTATGTCACTCAGGCATTCAAGATAAAAAAGTTGATTTCTTATATCTTGCAGGGCGTTGGCATTGAAAGAAGTATACATTTTAATTTGACTCATAGGTACTGACTGCAAACATAATGGAAACATTATAGCATAACTCCCCACATCATTCTGAGATGTTTGACACCAGTCATATCACACAGGTATACAAGATAAAAAAGTTGATTTCTCAGTGCACTCAGTGCATTGGCATTGAAAGAATACATTTCAATATTACTCAAAACTACTGACTGCAGACCTAATGGAAACAACATAACATAAATCCCCACATGATTCTGAGATGTTTGACACCAGTTACATCACTCAGGCGTTCAAGATATAAAAGTTGTTTTCTCTTAACATGCAGGGCGTTGGCATTGAAAGAAGTATACACTTCAATTTTACTCATAGTTACTGACTGCAAAGATGATTGAAACATCATAGCATAACTCCCCACATGATTCTGAGATGCTTGACACCAGTTATATCAGAAAGGTATTCAAGATAAAAAAGTTGATTTAGCAGTGCATGCAGAGCATTGGCATTGAAAGAATACATTTCAATATTACTCAAAACTACTGACTGCAATAACAATGGAAACAGCATAACATAACTAAGCAAACCTTATGGAAACAAAATAACATAACTCCCCACATGATTCTGAGATGTTTGACACCAGTTATATGACTCAGGCATTCAAACTAAAAAAGTTGATTTCTCAGTGCATGCAGGGAATTGGCATTGAAAGAATACATTTCAATATTACTCAAAACTACTGACTGCAAACCTAATGGAAACAACATAACATAACTCCCCACATGATTCTGAGATGTTTGACATCAGTTATATCACACAGGTATACAAGATAAAAAAGTTGATTTCTCAGTGCAGGCTGTTCCTTGGCTTTGAAGGAAGGATATATTTCAATTTTACTCATAGGTACTGACTTCAAACATGATGGAAACATCATAACATAACTCCCCACATGATTCTGAGATGTTTGACACCAGTTACATCACTCAGGCGTTCAAGATACAAAAGTAGTTTTCTCTTAACATGCAGTGCGTTGGCATTGAAAGAAGTACACATTTCAATTTTACTCATTGGTACTGACTGCAAACATGATGGAAACATCATAACATAACTCCCCACATGATTCTGAGATGTTTGATACCAGTTATATGACACAGGCATTCAAGGTAAAAAAGTTGATTTCTCAGTGGATGCAGTGCATTGGCATTGAGAGAATACATATCAATATTACTCAAATATACTGACCTAATACATTTCAATATTACTCAAATATACCTAATGGAAACAACATAACATAACTACCCACATGATTCTGAGATGTTTGACACCAGTTATATCACTCAGGCATTCAAACTAAAAAAGTTGTCTTCTCAGTGCATGCAGGGCATTGGAATTGAAAGAAGAATACATTTCAATTTTACTCAAAACTACTGACTGCAAACCTAATGGAAACTTCGTAGCATAACCCCCCACATGATTCTGAGATGTTTGACGCCAGCTATGTCACTCAGGCATTCAAGATAAAAAAGTTGATTTCTTATATCTTGCAGGGCGTTGGCATTGAAAGAAGTATACATTTTAATTTGACTCATAGGTACTGACTGCAAACATAATGGAAACATCATAGCATAACTCCCCACATCATTCTGAGATGTTTGACACCAGTCATATCACACAGGTATACAAGATAAAAAAGTTGATTTCTCAGTGCACTCAGTGCATTGGCATTGAAAGAATACATTTCAATATTACTCAAAACTACTGACTGCAGACCTAATGGAAACAACATAACATAAATCCCCACATGATTCTGAGATGTTTGACACCAGTTACATCACTCAGGCGTTCAAGATATAAAAGTTGTTTTCTCTTAACATGCAGGGCGTTGGCATTGAAAGAAGTATACACTTCAATTTTACTCATAGTTACTGACTGCAAAGATGATTGAAACATCATAGCATAACTCCCCACATGATTCTGAGATGCTTGACACCAGTTATATCAGAAAGGTATTCAAGATAAAAAAGTTGATTTAGCAGTGCATGCAGAGCATTGGCATTGAAAGTATACATTTCAATATTACTCAAAACTACTGACTGCAATAACAATGGAAACAGCATAACATAACTAAGCAAACCTTATGGAAACAAAATAACATAACTCCGCACATGATTCTGAGATGTTTGACACCAGTTATATGACTCAGGCATTCAAACTAAAAAAGTTGATTTCTCAGTGCATGCAGGGAATTGGCATTGAAAGAATACATTTCAATATTACTCAAAACTACTGACTGCAAACCTAATGGAAACAACATAACATAACTCCCCACATGATTCTGAGATGTTTGACATCAGTTATATCACACAGGTATACAAGATAAAAAAGTTGATTTCTCAGTGCAGGCTGTTCCTTGGCTTTGAAGGAAGGATATATTTCAATTTTACTCATAGGTACTGACTTCAAACATGATGGAAACATCATAACATAACTCCCCACATGATTCTGAGATGTTTGACACCAGTTACATCACTCAGGCGTTCAAGATACAAAAGTAGTTTTCTCTTAACATGCAGTGCGTTGGCATTGAAAGAAGTACACATTTCAATTTTACTCATTGGTACTGACTGCAAACATGATGGAAACATCATAACATAACTCCCCACATGATTCTGAGATGTTTGATACCAGTTATATGACACAGGCATTCAAGGTAAAAAAGTTGATTTCTCAGTGGATGCAGTGCATTGGCATTGAGAGAATACATATCAATATTACTCAAATATACTGACCTAATACATTTCAATATTACTCAAATATACCTAATGGAAACAACATAACATAACTACCCACATGATTCTGAGATGTTTGACACCAGTTATATCACTCAGGCATTCAAACTAAAAAAGTTGTCTTCTCAGTGCATGCAGGGCATTGGAATTGAAAGAAGAATACATTTCAATTTTACTCAAAACTACTGACTGCAAACCTAATGGAAACTTCGTAGCATAACCCCCCAGATGATACTGAGATGTTTGACGCCAGCTATGTCACTCAGGCGTTCAAGATAAAAAAGTTGATTTCTTATATCTTGCAGGGCGTTGGCATTGAAAGAAGTATACAATTTAATTTGACTCATAGGTACTGACTGCAAACATAATGGAAACATCATAGCATAACTCCCCACATGATTCTGAGATGTTTGACACCAGTTACATCACTCAGGCTTTCAAGATACAAAAGTAGTTTTCTCTTAACATGCAGTGCGTTGGCATTGAAAGAAGCACACATTTCAATTTTACTCATTGGTACTGACTGCAAACATGATGGAAACATCATAACATATTCCCCACATTATTCTGAGATGTTTGATACCAGTTATATCACACAGGCTTTCAAGATAAAAAAGTTGATTTCTCAGTGTATGCAGTGTATTGGCATTGAGAGAATACATTTCAATATTACTCAAAACTACTGACTGCAAACCTAATGGAAACAACATAACATAACTCCCCACATGATTCTGAGATGTTTGACACCAGTTATATGACTCAGGCATTCAACATCAAAAAGTTGATTTCTTATATCATGCAGTGCGTTGGCATTGAAACAAGTATACATTTGTTTTTTACTCATAGCTACTGACTGCAATCCTAATGGAAACAGCATAACATAGCTGCCCACATTATTCTGAGATGTGTGACACCAGTTACATCACACAGGCGTTCAAGATAAAAAAGTTGTTTTCTCTTAACATGCAGGGCGTTGGCATTGAAAGAAGTATACACTTCAATTTTACTCATAGTTACTGACTGCAACGATGATTGAAACATCATAGCATAACTCCCCACATGATTCTGAGATGCTTGACACCAGTTATATCACAAAGGTATTCAAGATAAAAAAGTTGATTTAGCAGTGCATGCAGTGCATTGGCATTGAAAGAATACACTTCAATTTTACTCAAAACTACTGACTGCAATAACAATGGAAACAGCATAACATAACTAAGCAACCCTTATGGAAACAAAATAACATAACTCCCCACATGACTCTGAGATGTTTGACACCAGTTATATGACTCAGGCATTCAAACTAAAAAAGTTGATTTCTCAGTGCATGCAGTGCATTGGCATTGAGAGAATACATTTCAATATTACTCAAAAGTACTGACTGCAAACCTAATGGAAACAACATAACATAACTACCCACATGATTCTGAGATGTTTGACACCAGTTATATCTCTCAGGCATTCAAACTAAAAAATGTTGTCGTCTCAGTGCATGCAGGGCATTGGAATTGAAGGAAGAATACATTTCAATTTTACTCAAAACTACTGACTGCAAACCTAATGGAAACTTCGTAGCATAACCCCCCACATGATTCTGAGATGTTTGACACCAGCTATGTCACTCAGGCATTCAAGATAAAAAAGTTAATTACTTATATCTTGCAGTGCATTGGCATTGAAACATGTATACATTTTAATTTTATTCACAGCTACTGACTGCAAACCTGATGGAACCATCATAGTATAACTCCCCACATGATTCTGAGATGTTTGGCACCAGTTATATCACACAGGCATTCAAGATAAAAAAGTTGATTTTTCAGAGTATGCAGTGCATTGGCATTGAGAGAATACATTTCAATATTACTCAAAAGTACTGACTGCAAACCTAATGGAAACAACATAACATAACTCCCCACATGATTCTGAGATGTTTGACACCAGTTATATGACTCAGGCATTCAACATCAAAAAGTTGATTTCTTATATCATGCAGTGCGTTGGCATTGAAACAAGTATACATTTGAATTTTACTCATAGCTACTGACTGCAATCCTAATGGAAACAGCATAACATAGCTACCCACATTATTCTGAGATGTTTGACACCAGTTACATCACACAGGCGTTCAAGATAAAAAAGTTGTTTTCTCTTAACCTGCAGGGCGTTGGCTTTGAAAGAAGTATAAATTTCAATTTGACTCATAGGTACTGACTGCAAACATACTGGAAACATCATAGCATAACTCCACACATGATTCTGAGTTGTTTGACACCAGTTATATCACACAGGTATACAAGATAAAAAAGTTGATTTCTCAGTGCACTCAGTGCATTGGCATTGAAAGAATACATTTCAATATTACTCAAAACTACTGACTGCAAACCTAATGGAAACAACATAACATAACTCCCCACATGATTCTGAGATGTTTGACATCAGTTATATCACACAGGTATACAAGATAAAAAAGTTGATTTCTCAGTGCAGGCTGTTCCTTGGCTTTGAAGGAAGGATATATTTCAATTTTACTCATAGGTACTGACTTCAAACATGATGGAAACATCATAACATAACTCCCCACATGATTCTGAGATGTTTGACACCAGTTACATCACTCAGGCGTTCAAGATACAAAAGTAGTTTTCTCTTAACATGCAGTGCGTTGGCATTGAAAGAAGTACACATTTCAATTTTACTCATTGGTACTGACTGCAAACATGATGGAAACATCATAACATAACTCCCCACATGATTCTGAGATGTTTGATACCAGTTATATCACACAGGCATTCAATATAAAAAAGTTGATTACTCAGTGCATGCAGTGCATTGGCATTGAGAGAATACATTTCAATATTACTCAAATGTACTGACTGCAAACCTAATGGAAACAACATAACATAACTACCCACATGATTCTGAGATGTTTGACACCAGTTATATCACTCAGGCATTCAAACTAAAAAAGTTGTCTTCTCAGTGCATGCAGGGCTTTGGAATTGAAAGAAGTATACATTTTAATTTTACTCACAGCAACTGACTGCAAACCTGATGGAACCATCATAGTATAACTCCCCACATGATTCTGAGATGTTTGACACCAGTTATATCACACAGGTATTCAAGATAAAAAAGTTGATTTCTCAGTGCATGCAGAGCATTGGCATTGAGAGAATACATTTCAATATTACTCAAAACTACTGACTGCAAACCTAATGGAAACAACATAACATAACTCCCCACATGATTTTGAGATGTTTGACCTCATTTATATCACACAGGTATACAAGATAAAAAAGTTGATTTCTCAGTGCATGCTGTTCCTTGGTTTTGAAGGAAGGATATATTTCAATTTTACTCATAGGTACTGACTTCAAACATGATGGAAAGATCATAACATAACTCCCCACATGATTCTGAGATGTTTGACACCAGTCATATCACACAGGTATACAAGATAAAAAAGTTGATTTCTCAGTGCACTCAGTGCATTGGCATTGAAAGAATACATTTCAATATTACTCAAAACTACTGACTGCAGACCTAATGGAAACAACATAACAGAAATCCCCACATGATTCTGAGATGTTTGACACCAGTTACATCACTCAGGCGTTCAAGATATAAAAGTTGTTTTCTCTTAACATGCAGGGCGTTGGCATTGAAAGAAGTATACACTTCAATTTTACTCATAGTTACTGACTGCAAAGATGATTGAAACGTCATAGCATAACTCCCCACATGATTCTGAGATGCTTGACACCAGTTACATCACAAAGGTATTCAAGATAAAAAAGTTGATTTAGCAGTGCATGCAGTGCATTGGCATTGAAAGAATACATTTCAGTATTACTCAAAACTACTGACTGCAATAACAATGGAAACAGCATAACATAACTAAGCAAACCTTATGGAAACAAAATAACATAACTCCCCACATGACTCTGAGATGTTTGACACCAGTTATATGACTCAGGTATTCAAACTAAAAAAGTTGATTTCTCAGTGCATGCAGGGAATTGGCATTGAAAGAATACATTTCAATATTACTCAAAACTACTGACTGCAAACCTAATGGAAACAACATAACATAACTCCCCACATGATTCTGAGATGTTTGACATCAGTTATATCACACAGGTATACAAGATAAAAAAGTTGATTTCTCAGTGCAGGCTGTTCCTTGGCTTTGAAGGAAGGATATATTTCAATTTTACTCATAGGTACTGACTTCAAACATGATGGAAACATCATAACATAACTCCCCACATGATTCTGAGATGTTTGATACCAGTTATATCACACAGGCATTCAAGATAAAAAAGTTGATTACTCAGTGCATGCAGTGCATTGGCATTGAGAGAATACATTTCAATATTACTCAAATGTACTGACTGCAAACCTAATGGAAACAACATAACATAACTACCCACATGATTCTGAGATGTTTGACACCAGTTATATCACTCAGGCATTCAAACTAAAAAAGTTGTCTTCTCAGTGCATGCAGGGCATTGGAATTGAACGAAGAATGCATTTCAATTTTACTCAAAACTACTGACTGCAAACCTAATGGAAACTTCGTAGCATAACCCCCCACATGATTCCTAGATGTTTGACGCCAGCTATGTCACTCAGGCATTCAAGATAAAAAAGTTGATTTCTTATATCTTGCAGTGCGTTGGCATTGAAACAAGTGTACATTTTAATTTTACTCACAGCAACTGACTGCAAACCTGATGGAACCATCATAGTATAACTCCCCACATGATTCTGAGATGTTTGACACCAGTTATATCACACAGGTATTCAAGATAAAAAAGTTGATTTCTCAGTGCATGCAGAGCATTGGCATTGAGAGAATACATTTCAATATTACTCAAAACTACTGACTGCAAACCTAATGGAAACAACATAACATAACTCCCCACATGATTCTGAGATGTTTGACATCATTTACATCACACAGGTATACAAGATAAAAAAGTTGATTTCTCAGTGCATGCTGTTCCTTGGTTTTGAAGGAAGGATATATTTCAATTTTACTCATAGGTACTGACTTCAAACATGATGGAAACATCATAACATAACTCCCCACATGATTCTGAGATGTTTGACACCAGTTAGATCACTCAGGCGTTCAAGATACAAAAGTAGTTTTCTCTTAACATGCAGTGCGTTGGCATTGAAAGAAGTATACATTTCAATTTTAATCATTGGTACTGACTGGAAACATGATGGAAACATCATAACATAACTCCCCACATGATTCTGAGATGTTTGATACCAGTTATATGACACAGGCAATCAAGGTAAAAAAGTTGATTTCTCAGTGGATGCAGTGCATTGGCACTGAGAGAATACATTTCAATATTACTCAAATATACTGACCTAATACATTTCAATATTACTCAAATATACCTAATGGAAACAACATAACATAACTACCCTCATGATTCTGAGATGTTTGACACCAGTTATATCACTCAGGCATTCAAACTAAAAAATGTTGTCTTCTCAGTGCATGCAGGGCATTGGAATTGAAAGAAGAATACATTTCAATTTTACTCAAAACTACTGACTGCAAACCTAATGGAAACTTCGTAGCATTACCCCCCACATGATTCTGAGATGTTTGACGCCAGCTATGTCACTCAGGCATTCAAGATAAAAAAGTTAATTTCGAAGATCTTGCAGTGCGTTGGCATTGAAACAAGTATACATTTTAATTTTATTCACAGCTACTGACTGCAAACCTGATGGAACCATCATAGTATAACTCCCCACATGATTCTGAGATGTTTGACACCAGTTATATCACACAGGTATTCAAGATAAAAAAGTTGATTTCTCAGAGCATGCAGAGCATTGGCATTGAGAGAATACATTTCAATATTACTCAAAACTACTGACTGTAAACCTAATGGAAACAACATAACATAACTCCCCACATGATTCTGAGATGTTTGACACCAGTTATATGACTCAGACATTCAACATCAAAAAGTTGATTTCTTATATCATGCAGTGCGTTGGCATTGAAACAAGTATACATTTGAATTTTACTCATAGCTACTGACTGCAATCCTAATGGAAACAGCATAACATAGCTACCCACATTATTCTGAGATGTTTGACACCAGTTACATCACACAGGCGTTCAAGATAAAAAAGTTGTTTTCTCTTAACATGCAGGGCGTTGGCTTTGAAAGAAGTATAAATTTCAATTTGACTCATAGGTACTGACTGCAAACATAATGGAAACATCATAGCATAACTCCACACATGATTCTGAGATGTTTGACATCAGTTATATCACACAGGTATACAAGATAAAAAAGTTGATTTCTCAGTGCAGGCTGTTCCTTGGCTTTGAAGGAAGGATATATTTCAATTTTACTCATAGGTACTGACTTCAAACATGATGGAAACATCATAATATAACTCCCCACATGATTCTGAGATGTTTAACACCAGTTACATAACTCAGGCGTTCAAGATACAAAAGTAGTTTTCTCTTAACATGCAGTGCGTTGGCATTGAAAGAAGTACACATTTCAATTTTACTCATTGGTACTGACTGCAAACATGATGGAAACATCATAACATAACTCCCCACATGATTCTGAGATGTTTGATACCAGTTATATCACACAGGCATTCAAGATAAAAAAGTTGATTTCTCAGTGCATGCAGTGCATTGGCATTGAGAGAATACATTTCAATATTACTCAAATGTACTGACTGCAAACCGAATGGAAACAACATAACATAACTACCCACATGATTCTGAGATGTTTGATACCACTTATATCACACAGGCATTCCAGGTAAAAAAGTTCATTTCTCAGTGGATGCAGTGCATTGGCATTGAGAGAATACATTTCAATATTACTCAAAAGTACTGACTGCAAACCTAATGGAAACAACATAACATAACTCCCCACATGATTCTGAGATGTTTGACACCAGTTATATGACTCAGGCATTCAACATGAAAAAGTTGATTTCTTATGTCATGCAGTGCGTTGGCATTGAAACAAGTATACATTTGAATTTTACTTATAGCTACTGACTGCATTCCTAATGGAAACAGCATAACATAGCTACCGACATTATTCTGAGATGTTTGACACCAGTTACATCACACAGGCGTTCAAGATAAAAAAGTTGTTTTCTCTTAACATGCAGGGCGTTGGCTTTGAAAGAAGTATAAATTTCAATTTGACTCATAGGTACTGACTGCAAACATAATGGAAACATCATAGCATAACTCCCCACATGATTCTGAGATGTTTGACACCAGTCATATCACACAGGTATACAAGATAAAAAAGTTGATTTCTCAGTGCACTCAGTGCATTGGCATTGAAAGAATACATTTCAATATTACTCAAAACTACTGACTGAAGACCTAATGGAAACAACATAACATAAATCCCCACATGATTCTGAGATGTTTGACACCAGTTACATCACTCAGGCGTTCAAGATATAAAAGTTGTTTTCTCTTAACATGCAGGGCGTTGGCATTGAAAGAAGTATACACTTCAATTTTACTCATAGTTACTGACTGCAAAGATGATTGAAACATCATAGCATAACTCCCCACATGATTCTGAGATGCTTGACACCAGTTATATCACAAAGGTATTCAAGATAAAAAAGTTGATTTAGCAGTGCATGCAGTGCATTGGCATTGAAAGAATACATTTCAATATTACTCAAAACTACTGACTGCAGACCTAATGGAAACAACATAACATAACTCCCCACATGATTCTGAGATGTTTGACGCCAGCTATGTCACTCAGGCATTCAAGATAAAAAAGTTAATTTCGAAGATCTTGCAGTGCGTTGGCATTGAAACAAGTATACATTTTAATTTTATTCACAGCTACTGACTGCAAATCTGATGGAACCATCATAGTATAACTCCCCACATGATTCTGAGATGTTTGACACCAGTTATATCACACAGGTATTCAAGATATAAAAGTTGATTTCTCAGTGCATGCAGAGCATTGGTATTGAGAGAATACATTTCAATATTACTCAAAACTACTGACTGCAAACCTAATGGAAACAACATAACATAACTCCCCACATGATTCTGAGATGTTTGACATCAGTTATATCACACAGGTATACAAGATAAAAAAGTTGATTTCTCAGTGCATGCTGTTCCTTGGCTTTGAAGGAAGGATATATTTCAATTTTACTCATAGGTACTGACTTCAAACATAATGGAAACTTCATAACATAACTCCCCACATGATTCTGAAATGTTTGACACCAGTTACATCACTCAGGCGTTCAAGATACAAAAGTACTTTTCTCTTAACATGCAGTGCGTTGGCATTGAAAGAAGTACACATTTCAATTTTACTCATTGGTACTGACTGCAAACATGATGGAAACATCATAACATAACTCCCCACATGATTCTGAGATGTTTGATACCACTTATATCACACAGGCATTCAAGGTAAAAAAGTTCATTTCTCAGTGGATGCAGTGCATTGGCATTGAGAGAATACATTTCAATATTACTCAAAAGTACTGACTGCAAACCTAATGGAAACAACATAACATAACTCCCCACATGATTCTGAGATGTTTGACACCAGTTATATGACTCAGGCATTCAACATCAAAAAGTTGATTTCTTATATCATGCAGTGCGTAGGCATTGAAACAAGTATACATTTGAATTTTACTCATAGCTACTGACTGCATTCCTGATGGAAACAGCATAACATAGCTACCGACATTATTCTGAGATGTTTGACACCAGTTACATCACGCAGGCGTTCAAGATAAAAACGTTGTTTTCTCTTAACATGCAGGGCGTTGGCTTTGAAAGAAGTATAAATTTCAATTTGACTCATAGGTACTGACTGCAAACATAATGGAAACATCATAGCATAACTCCACACATGATTCTGAGATGTTTGACACCAGTCATATCACACAGGTATACAAGATAAAAAAGTTGATTTCTCAGTGCACTCAGTGCATTGGCATTGAAAGAATACATTTCAATATTACTCAAAACTACTGACTGCAGACCTAATGGAAACAACATAACATAACTCCCCACATGATTCTGAGATGTTTGACATCAGTTATATCACACAGGTATACAAGATAAAAAAGTTGATTTCTCAGTGCAGGCTGTTCCTTGGCTTTGAAGGAAGGATATATTTCAATTTTACTCATAGGTACTGACTTCAAGCATGATGGAAACATCATAATATAACTCCCCACATGATTCTGAGATGTTTGACACCAGTTACATCACTCAGGCGTTCAAGATACAAAAGTAGTTTTCTCTTAACATGCAGTGCGTTGGCATTGAAAGAAGTACACATTTCAATTTTACTCATTGGTACTGACTGCAAACATGATGGAAACATCATAACATAACTCCCCACATGATTCTGAGATGTTTGATACCAGTTATATCACACAGGCATTCAAGATAAAAAAGTTGATTTCTCAGTGCATGCAGTGCATTGGCATTGAGAGAATACATTTCAATATTACTCTAATGTACTGACTGCAAACCTAATGGAAACAACATAACATAACTCCCCACATGATTCTGAGATGTTTGATACCAGTTATATCACACAGGCATTCAAGATAAAAAAGTTGATTTCTCAGTGCATGCAGTGCATTGGCATTGAGAGAATACATTTCAATATTACTCAAATGTACTGACTGCAAACCTAATGGAAACAACATAACATAACTACCCACATGATTCTGAGATGTTTGACACCAGTTATATCACTCAGGCATTCAAACTAAAAAAGTTGTCTTCTCAGTGCATGCAGGGCAGTGGAATTGAACGAAGAATGCATTTCAATTTTACTCAAAACTACTGACTGCAAACCTAATGGAAACTTCGTAGCATAACCCCCCACATGATTCCTAGATGTTTGACGCCAGCTATGTCACTCAGGCATTCAAGATAAAAAAGTTGATTTCTTATATCTTGCAGAGCGTTGGCATTGAAACAAGTATACATTTTAATTTTACTCACAGCAACTGACTGCAAACCTGATGGAACCATCATAGTATAACTCCCCACATGATTCTGAGATGTCTGACACCAGTTATATCACACAGGTATTCAAGATAAAAAAGTTGATTTCTCAGTGCATGCAGAGCATTGGCATTGAGAGAATACATTTCAATATTACTCAAAACTACTGACTGCAAACCTAATGGAAACAACATAACATAACTCCCCACATGATTCTGAGATGTTTGACACCAGTTATATGACTGAGGCATTCAACATCAAAAAGTTGATTTCTTATATCATGCAGTGCGTTGGCATTGAAACAAGTATACATTTGAATTTTACTCATAGCTACTGACTGCAATCCTAATGGAAACAGCATAACATAGCTACCCACATTATTCTGAGATGTTTGACACCAGTTACATCACACAGGCGTTCAAGATAAAAACGTTGTTTTCTCTTAACATGCAGGGCGTTAGCTTTGAAAGAAGTATAAATTTCAATTTGACTCATAGGTACTGACTGCAAACATAATGGAAACATCATAGCATAACTCCACACATGATTCTGAGATGTTTGACACCAGTCATATCACACAGGTATACAAGATAAAAAAGTTGATTTCTCAGTGCACTCAGTGCATTGGCATTGAAAGAATACATTTCAATATTACTCAAAACTACTGACTGCAGACCTAATGGAAACAACATAACATAACTCCCCACATGATTCTGAGATGTTTGACATCAGTTATATCACACAGGTATACAAGATAAAAAAGTTGATTTCTCAGTGCAGGCTGTTCCTTGGCTTTGAAGGAAGGATATATTTCAATTTTACTCATAGGTACTGACTTCAAACATGATGGAAACATCATAATATGACTCCCCACATGATTCTGAGATGTTTAACACCAGTTACATCACTCAGGCGTTCAAGATACAAAAGTAGTTTTCTCTTAACATGCAGTGCGTTGGCATTGAAAGAAGTACACATTTCAATTTTACTCATTGGTACTGACTGCAAACATGATGGAAACATCATAACATAACTCCCCACATGATTCTGAGATGTTTGATACCAGTTATATCACACAGGCATTCAAGATAAAAAAGTTGATTTCTCAGTGCATGCAGTGCATTGGCATTGAGAGAATACATTTCAATATTACTCAAATGTACTGACTGCAAACCTAATGGAAACAACATAACATAACTACCCACATGATTCTGAGATGTTTGACACCAGTTATATCACTCAGGCATTCAAACTAAAAAAGTTGTCTTCTCAGTGCATGCAGGGCAGTGGAATTGAACGAAGAATGCATTTCAATTTTACTCAAAACTACTGACTGCAAACCTAATGGAAACTTCGTAGCATAACCCCCCACATGATTCCTAGATGTTTGACGCCAGCTATGTCACTCAGGCATTCAAGATAAAAAAGTTGATTTCTTATATCTTGCAGAGCGTTGGCATTGAAACAAGTATACATTTTAATTTTACTCACAGCAACTGACTGCAAACCTGATGGAACCATCATAGTATAACTCCCCACATGATTCTGAGATGTCTGACACCAGTTATATCACACAGGTATTCAAGATAAAAAAGTTGATTTCTCAGTGCATGCAGAGCATTGGCATTGAGAGAATACATTTCAATATTACTCAAAACTACTGACTGCAAACCTAATGGAAACAACATAACATAACTCCCCACATGATTCTGAGATGTTTGACACCAGTTATATGACTGAGGCATTCAACATCAAAAAGTTGATTTCTTATATCATGCAGTGCGTTGGCATTGAAACAAGTATACATTTGAATTTTACTCATAGCTACTGACTGCAATCCTAATGGAAACAGCATAACATAGCTACCCACATTATTCTGAGATGTTTGACACCAGTTACATCACACAGGCGTTCAAGATAAAAACGTTGTTTTCTCTTAACATGCAGGGCGTTAGCTTTGAAAGAAGTATAAATTTCAATTTGACTCATAGGTACTGACTGCAAACATAATGGAAACATCATAGCATAACTCCACACATGATTCTGAGATGTTTGACACCAGTCATATCACACAGGTATACAAGATAAAAAAGTTGATTTCTCAGTGCACTCAGTGCATTGGCATTGAAAGAATACATTTCAATATTACTCAAAACTACTGACTGCAGACCTAATGGAAACAACATAACATAACTCCCCACATGATTCTGAGATGTTTGACATCAGTTATATCACACAGGTATACAAGATAAAAAAGTTGATTTCTCAGTGCAGGCTGTTCCTTGGCTTTGAAGGAAGGATATATTTCAATTTTACTCATAGGTACTGACTTCAAACATGATGGAAACATCATAATATGACTCCCCACATGATTCTGAGATGTTTAACACCAGTTACATCACTCAGGCGTTCAAGATACAAAAGTAGTTTTCTCTTAACATGCAGTGCGTTGGCATTGAAAGAAGTACACATTTCAATTTTACTCATTGGTACTGACTGCAAACATGATGGAAACATCATAACATAACTCCCCACATGATTCTGAGATGTTTGATACCAGTTATATCACACAGGCATTCAAGATAAAAAAGTTGATTTCTCAGTGCATGCAGTGCATTGGCATTGAGAGAATACATTTCAATATTACTCAAATGTACTGACTGCAAACCTAATGGAAACAACATAACATAACTACCCACATGATTCTGAGATGTTTGACACCAGTTATATCACTCAGGCATTCAAACTAAAAAAGTTGTCTTCTCAGTGCATGCAGGGCATTGGAATTGAACGAAGAATGCATTTCAATTTTACTCAAAACTACTGACTGCAAACCTAATGGAAACTTCGTAGCATAACCCCCCACATGATTCCTAGATGTTTGACGCCAGCTATGTCACTCAGGCATTCAAGATAAAAAAGTTGATTTCTTATATCTTGCAGTGCGTTGGCATTGAAACAAGTATACATTTTAATTTTACTCACAGCAACTGACTGCAAACCTGATGGAACCATCATAGTATAACTCCCCACATGATTCTGAGATGTTTGACACCAGTTATATCACACAGGTATTCAAGATAAAAAAGTTGATTTCTCAGTGCATGCAGAGCATTGGCATTGAGAGAATACATTTCAATATTACTCAAAACTACTGACTGCAAACCTAATGGAAACAACATAACATAACTCCCCACATGATTCTGAGATGTTTGACATCATTTACATCACACAGGTATACAAGATAAAAAAGTTGATTTCTCAGTGCATGCTGTTCCTTGGTTTTGAAGGAAGGATATATTTCAATTTTACTCATAGGTACTGACTTCAAACATGATGGAAACATCATAACATAACTCCCCACATGATTCTGAGATGTTTGACACCAGTTAGATCACTCAGGCGTTCAAGATACAAAAGTAGTTTTCTCTTAACATGCAGTGCGTTGGCATTGAAAGAAGTACACATTTCAATTTTACTCATTGGTACTGACTGGAAACATGATGGAAACATCATAACATAACTCCCCACATGATTCTGAGATGTTTGATACCAGTTATATGACACAGGCAATCAAGGTAAAAAAGTTGATTTCTCAGTGGATGCAGTGCATTGGCATTGAGAGAATACATTTCAATATTACTCAAATATACTGACCTAATACATTTCAATATTACTCAAATATACCTAATGGAAACAACATAACATAACTACCCTCATGATTCTGAGATGTTTGACACCAGTTATATCACTCAGGCATTCAAACTAAAAAATGTTGTCTTCTCAGTGCATGCAGGGCATTGGAATTGAAAGAAGAATACATTTGAATTTTACTCAAAACTACTGACTGCAAACCTAATGGAAACTTCGTAGCATTACCCCCCACATGATTCTGAGATGTTTGACGCCAGCTATGTCACTCAGGCATTCAAGATAAAAAAGTTAATTTCTTATATCTTGCAGTGCGTTGGCATTGAAACAAGTATACATTTTAATTTTATTCACAGCTACTGACTGCAAACCTGATGGAACCATCATAGTATAACTCCCCACATGATTCTGAGATGTTTGACACCAGTTATATCACACAGGTATTCAAGATAAAAAAGTTGATTTCTCAGAGCATGCAGAGCATTGGCATTGAGAGAATACATTTCAATATTACTCAAAACTACTGACTGCAAACCTAATGGAAACAACATAACATAACTCCCCACATGATTCTGAGATGTTTGACACCAGTTATATGACTCAGACATTCAACATCAAAAAGTTGATTTCTTATATCATGCAGTGCGTTGGCATTGAAACAAGTATACATTTGAATTTTACTCATAGCTACTGACTGCAATCCTAATGGAAACAGCATAACATAGCTACCCACATTATTCTGAGATGTTTGACACCAGTTACATCACACAGGCGTTCAAGATAAAAAAGTTGTTTTCTCTTAACATGCAGGGCGTTGGCTTTGAAAGAAGTATAAATTTCAATTTGACTCATAGGTACTGACTGCAAACATAATGGAAACATCATAGCATAACTCCACACATGATTCTGAGATGTTTGACATCAGTTATATCACACAGGTATACAAGATAAAAAAGTTGATTTCTCAGTGCAGGCTGTTCCTTGGCTTTGAAGGAAGGATATATTTCAATTTTACTCATAGGTACTGACTTCAAACATGATGGAAACATCATAATATAACTCCCCACATGATTCTGAGATGTTTAACACCAGTTACATAACTCAGGCGTTCAAGATACAAAAGTAGTTTTCTCTTAACATGCAGTGCGTTGGCATTGAAAGAAGTACACATTTCAATTTTACTCATTGGTACTGACTGCAAACATGATGGAAACATCATAACATAACTCCCCACATGATTCTGAGATGTTTGATACCAGTTATATCACACAGGCATTCAAGATAAAAAAGTTGATTTCTCAGTGCATGCAGTGCATTGGCATTGAGAGAATACATTTCAATATTACTCAAATGTACTGACTGCAAACATAATGGAAACAACGTAACATAACTACCCACATGATTCTGAGATGTTTGATACCACTTATATCACACAGGCATTCAAGGTAAAAAAGTTCATTTCTCAGTGGATGCAGTGCATTGGCATTGAGAGAATACATTTCAATATTACTCAAAAGTACTGACTGCAAACCTAATGGAAACAACATAACATAACTCCCCACATGATTCTGAGATGTTTGACACCAGTTATATGACTCAGGCATTCAATATCAAAAAGTTGATTTCTTATATCATGCAGTGCGTTGGCATTGAAACAAGTATACATTTGAATTTTACTCATAGCTACTGACTGCATTCCTGATGGAAACAGCATAACATAGCTACCGACATTATTCTGAGATGTTTGACACCAGTTACATCACACAGGCGTTCAAGATAAAAAAGTTGTTTTCTCTTAACATGCAGGGCGTTGGCTTTGAAAGAAGTATAAATTTCAATTTGACTCATAGGTACTGACTGCAAACATAATGGAAACATCATAGCATAACTCCCCACATGATTCTGAGATGTTTGACACCAGTCATATCACACAGGTATACAAGATAAAAAAGTTGATTTCTCAGTGCACTCAGTGCATTGGCATTGAAAGAATACATTTCAATATTACTCAAAACTACTGACTGCAGACCTAATGGAAACAACATAACATAACTCCCCACATGATTCTGAGATGTTTGACACCAGTTACATCACTCAGGCGTTCAAGATATAAAAGTTGTTTTCTCTTAACATGCAGGGCGTTGGCATTGAAAGAAGTATACACTTCAATTTTACTCATAGTTACTGACTGCAAAGATGATTGAAACATCATAGCATAACTCCCCACATGATTCTGAGATGCTTGACACCAGTTATATCACAAAGGTATTCAAGATAAAAAAGTTGATTTAGCAGTGCATGCAGTGCATTGGCATTGAAAGAATACATTTCAATATTACTCAAAACTACTGACTGCAATAACAATGGAAACAGCATAACATAACTAAGCAAACCTTCTGGAAACAAAATAACATAACTCCCCACATGATTCTGTGATGTTTGACACCAGTTATATGACTCAGGCATTCAAACTAAAAAAGTTGATTTCTCAGTGCATGCAGGGAATTGGCATTGAAAGAATACATTTCAATATTACTCAAAACTACTGACTGCAAACCAAATGGAAACAACATAACATAACTCCCCACATGATTCTGAGATGTTTGACATCAGTTATATCACACAGGTATACAAGATAAAAAAGTTGATTTCTCAGTGCAGTCTGTTCCTTGGCTTTGAAGGAAGGATATATTTCAATTTTACTCATAGGTACTGACTTCAAACATGATGGAAACATCATAACATAACTCCCCACATGATTCTGAGATGTTTGACACCAGTTACATCACTCAGGCGTTCAAGATACAAAAGTAGTTTTCTCTTAACATGCAGTGCGTTGGCATTGAAAGAAGTACACATTTCAATTTTGCTCATTGGTACTGACTGCAAACATGATGGAAACATCATAACATAACTCCCCACATGATTCTGAGATGTTTGATACTAGTTATATCACACAGGCATTCAAGATAAAAAAGTTGATTTCTCAGTGTATGCAGTGCATTGGGATTGAGAGAATACATTTCAATATTACTCAAAAGTACTGACTGCAAACCTAATGGAAACAATATAACATAACTACCCACATGATTCTGAGATGTTTGACACCTGTTATATCACTCAGGCATTGAAGATAATAAAGTTGATTTCTCAGTGCACTCAGTGCGTTGGCATTGAAAGAATACATTTCAATATTACTCAAAACTACTAACTGCAAACCTAATGGAAAGAACATAACATAACTCCCCACATGATTCTGAGATGTTTGACATCAGTTATATCACACAGGTATACAAGATAAAAAAGTTGATTTCTCAGTGCAGGCTGTTCCTTGGCTTTGAAGGAAGGATATATTTCAATTTTACTCATAGGTACTGACTTCAAACAGATGGAAACATCATAACATAACTCCCCACACGATTCTGAGATGTTTGTCACCAGTTACATCACTCAGGCGTTCAAGATACGAAAGTAGTTTTCTCTTAACCTGCAGTGCGTTGGCATTGAAAGAAGTACACATTTCAATTTTACTCATTGGTACTGACTGCAAACATCATGGAAACATCATAACATAACTCCCCACATGATTCTGAGATGTTTGATACCAGTTATATCACACAGGCATTCAAGATAAAAAAGTTGATTTCTCAGTGCATGCAGTGCATTTGCATTGAGAGAATACATTTCAATATTCCTCAAATGTACTGACTGCAAACCTAATGCAAACAACATAACATAACTACCCACATGATTCTGAGATGTTTGACACCAGTTATATCACTCAGGCATTCAAACTAAAAAAGTTGTCTTCTCAGTGCATGCAGGGCATTGGAATTGAAAGAAGAATACATTTCAATTTTACTCAAAACTACTGACTGCAAACCTAATGGAAACTTCGTAGCATTACCCCCCACATGATTCTGAGATGTTTGACGCCAGCTATGTCACTCAGGCATTCAAGATAAAAAAGTTAATTTCTTATATCTTGCAGTGCGTTGGCATTGAAACAAGTATACATTTTAATTTTATTCACAGCTACTGACTGCAAGCCTGATGGAACCATCATAGTATAACTCCCCACATGATTCTGAGATGTTTGACTCCAGTTATATCACACAGGTATTCAAGATAAAAAAGTTGATTTCTCAGAGCATGCAGAGCATTGGCATTGAGAGAATACATTTCAATATTACTCAAAACTACTGACTGCAAACCTAATGGAAACAACATAACATAACTCCCCACATGATTCTGAGATGTTTGACACCAGTTATATGACTCAGGCATTCAACATCAAAAAGTTGATTTCTTATATCATGCAGTGCGTTGGCATTGAAACAAGTATACATTTGAATTTACTCATAGCTACTGACTGCAATCCTAATGGAAACAGCATAACATAACTACCCACATGATTCTGAGATGTTTGACACCAGTTATATCACTCAGGCATTCAAACTAAAAAATGTTGTCTACTCAGTGCATGCAGGGCATTGGAATTGAAAGAAGAATACTTTTCAATTTTACTCAAAACTACTGACTGCAAACCTAATGGAAACTTCGTAGCATAACCCCCCACATGATTCTGAGATGCTTGACGCCAGCTATGTCACTCAGGCATTCAAGATAAAAAAGTTAATTTCTTATATCTTGCAGTGCGTTGGCATTGAAACAAGTATACATTTTAATTTTATTCACAGCTACTGACTGCAAACCTGATGGAACCATCATAGTATAACTCCCCACATGATTCTGAGATGTTTGACACCAGTTATATCACACAGGTATTCAAGATAAAAAAGTTGATTTCTCAGTGCATGCAGAGCATTGGCATTGAGAGAATACATTTCAATATTACTCAAAACTACTGACTGCAAACCTAATGGAAACAACATAACATAACTCCCCACATGATTCTGAGATGTTTGACACCAGTTATATGACTCAGGCATGCAACATCAAAAAGTTGATTTCTTATATCATGCAGTGCGTTGGCATTGAAACAAGTATACATTTGAATTTTACTCATAGCTACTGACTGCAATCCTAATGGAAACAGCATAACATAGCTACCCACATTATTCTGAGATGTTTGACACCAGTTACATCACACAGGCGTTCAAGATAAAAAAGTTGTTTTCTCTTAACATGCAGGGCGTTGGCTTTGAAAGAAGTATAAATTTCAATTTGACTCATAGGTACTGACTGCAAACATAATGGAAACATCATAGCATAACTCCCCACATGATTCTGAGATGTTTGATACCAGTTATATCACACAGGCTTTCAAGATAAAAAAGTTGATTTCTCAGTGTATGCAGTGCATTGGCATTGAGAGAATACATTTCAATATTACTCAAAAGTACTGACTGCAAACCTAATGGAAACAACATAACAGAACTACCCACATGATTCTGAGATGTTTGACACCAGTTACATCACTCAGGCGTTCAAGATACAAAAGTAGTTTTCTCTTAACATGCAGTGCGTTGGCATTGAAAGAAGTACACATTTCAATTTTACTCACAGCTACTGACTGCAAACATGATGGAAACATCATAACATAACTCCCCACAAGATTCTGAGATGTTTGATACCAGTTATATCACACAGGCATTCAAGATAAAAAAGTTGATTTCTCAGTGCATGCAGTGCATTGGCATTGAGAGAATACATTTCAATATTACTCAAATATACTGACCTAATACATTTCAATATTACTCAAATCTACCTAATGGAAACAACATAACATAACTACCCACATGATTCTGAGATGTTTGACACCAGTTATATCACTCAGGCATTCAAACTAAAAAAGTTGTCTTCTCAGTGCATGCAGGGCTTTGGAATTGAAAGAAGAATACATTTCAATTTTACTCAAAACTACTGACTGCAAACCTAATGGAAACTTCGTAGCATAACCCCCCACATGATTCTGAGATGTTTCACACCAGCTATGTCACTCATTCAAGATATTCAAGATATCACCAGCTATTCAAGATAAAAAAGTTAATTTCTTATATCTTGCAGTGCGTTGGCATTGAAACAAGTATACATTTTAATTTTATTCACAGCTACTGACTGCAAACCTGATGGAACCATCATAGTATAACTCCCCACATGATTCTGAGATGTTTGACACCAGTTATATCACACAGGTATTCAAGATAAAAAAGTTGATTTCTCAGTGCATGCAGAGCATTGGCATTGAGAGAATACATTTCAATATTACTCAAAACTACTGACTGCAAACCTAATGGAAACAGCATAACATAACTCCCCACATGATTCTGAGATGTTTGACAACAGTTACATCACTCAGGCGTTCAAGATATAAAAGTTGTTTTCTCTTAACATGCAGGGCGTTGGCATTGAAAGAAGTATACACTTCAATTTTACTCATAGTTACTGACTGCAAAGATGATTGAAACATCATAGCATAACTCCCCACATGATTCTGAGATGCTTGACACCAGTTATATCACAAAGGTATTCAAGATAAAAAAGTTGATTTAGCAGTGCATGCAGTGCATTGGCATTGAAAGAATACATTTCAGTATTACTCAAAACTACTGACTGCAATAACAATGGAAACAGCATAACATAACTAAGCAAACCTTATGGAAACAAAATAACATAACTCCCCACATGATTCTGAGATGTTTGACACCAGTTATATGACTCAGGCATTCAAACTAAAAAAGTTGATTTCTCAGTGCATGCAGGGAATTGGCATTGAAAGAATACATTTCAATATTACTCAAAACTACTGACTGCAAACCTAATGGAAACAACATAACATAACTCCCCACATGATTCTGAGATGTTTGACATCAGTTATATCACACAGGTATACAAGATAAAAAAGTTGATTTCTCAGTGCAGGCTGTTCCTTGGCTTTGAAGGAAGGATATATTTCAATTTTACTCATAGGTACTGACTTCAAACATGATGGAAACATCATAACATAACTCCCCACATGATTCTGAGATGTTTGACACCAGTTACATCACTCAGGCGTTCAAGATACAAAAGTAGTTTTCTCTTAACATGCAGTGCGTTGGCATTGAAAGAAGTACACATTTCAATTTTACTCATTGGTACTGACTGCAAACATGATGGAAACATCATAACATAACTCCCCACATGATTCTGAGATGTTTGATACTAGTAATATCACACAGGCATTCAAGATAAAAAAGTTGATTTCTCAGTGTATGCAGTGCATTGGGATTGAGAGAATACATTTCAATATTACTCAAAAGTACTGACTGCAAACCTAATGGAAACAATATAACATAACTACCCACATGATTCTGAGATGTTTGACACCAGTTATATCACTCAGGCATTGAAGATAAAAAAGTTGATTTCTCAGTGCACTCAGTGCATTGGCATTGAAAGAATACATTTCAATATTACTCAAAACTACTGACTGCAAACCTAATGGAAAGAACATAACATAACTCCCCACATGATTCTGAGATGTTTGACATCAGTTATATCACACAGGTATACAAGATAAAAAAGTTGATTTCTCAGTGCAGGCTGTTCCTTGGCTTTGAAGGAAGGATATATTTCAATTTTACACATAGGTACTGACTTCAAACAGATGGAAACATCATAACATAACTCCCCACATGATTCTGAGATGTTTGTCACCAGTTACATCACTCAGGCGTTCAAGATACAAAAGTAGTTTTCTCTTAACCTGCAGTGCGTTGGCATTGAAAGAAGTACACATTTCAATTTTACTCATTGGTACTGACTGCAAACATCATGGAAACATCATAACATAACTCCCCACATGATTCTGAGATGTTTGATACCAGTTATATCACACAGGCATTCAAGATAAAAAAGTTGATTTCTCAGTGCATGCAGTGCATTTGCATTGAGAGAATACATTTCAATATTCCTCAAATGTACTGACTGCAAACCTAATGCAAACAACATAACATAACTACCCACATGATTCTGAGATGTTTGACACCAGTTATATCACTCAGGCATTCAAACTAAAAAAGTTGTCTTCTCAGTGCATGCAGGGCATTGGAATTGAAAGAAGAATACATTTCAATTTTACTCAAAACTACTGACTGCAAACCTAATGGAAACTTCGTAGCATTACCCCCCACATGATTCTGAGATGTTTGACGCCAGCTATGTCACTCAGGCATTCAAGATAAAAAAGTTAATTTCTTATATCTTGCAGTGCGTTGGCATTGAAACAAGTATACATTTTAATTTTATTCACAGCTACTGACTGCAAGCCTGATGGAACCATCATAGTATAACTCCCCACATGATTCTGAGATGTTTGACTCCAGTTATATCACACAGGTATTCAAGATAAAAAAGTTGATTTCTCAGAGCATGCAGAGCATTGGCATTGAGAGAATACATTTCAATATTACTCAAAACTACTGACTGCAAACCTAATGGAAACAACATAACATAACTCCCCACATGATTCTGAGATGTTTGACACCAGTTATATGACTCAGGCATTCAACATCAAAAAGTTGATTTCTTATATCATGCAGTGCGTAGGCATTGAAACAAGTATACATTTGAATTTACTCATAGCTACTGACTGCAATCCTAATGGAAACAGCATAACATAACTACCCACATGATTCTGAGATGTTTGACACCAGTTATATCACTCAGGCATTCAAACTAAAAAATGTTGTCTACTCAGTGCATGCAGGGCATTGGAATTGAAAGAAGAATACTTTTCAATTTTACTCAAAACTACTGACTGCAAACCTAATGGAAACTTCGTAGCATAACCCCCCACATGATTCTGAGATGCTTGACGCCAGCTATGTCACTCAGGCATTCAAGATAAAAAAGTTAATTTCTTATATCTTGCAGTGCGTTGGCATTGAAACAAGTATACATTTTAATTTTATTCACAGCTACTGACTGCAAACCTGATGGAACCATCATAGTATAACTCCCCACATGATTCTGAGATGTTTGACACCAGTTATATCACACAGGTATTCAAGATAAAAAAGTTGATTTCTCAGTGCATGCAGAGCATTGGCATTGAGAGAATACATTTCAATATTACTCAAAACTACTGACTGCAAACCTAATGGAAACAACATAACATAACTCCCCACATGATTCTGAGATGTTTGACACCAGTTATATGACTCAGGCATGCAACATCAAAAAGTTGATTTCTTATATCATGCAGTGCGTTGGCATTGAAACAAGTATACATTTGAATTTTACTCATAGCTACTGACTGCAATCCTAATGGAAACAGCATAACATAGCTACCCACATTATTCTGAGATGTTTGACACCAGTTACATCACACAGGCGTTCAAGATAAAAAAGTTGTTTTCTCTTAACATGCAGGGCGTTGGCTTTGAAAGAAGTATAAATTTCAATTTGACTCATAGGTACTGACTGCAAACATAATGGAAACATCATAGCATAACTCCCCACATGATTCTGAGATGTTTGATACCAGTTATATCACACAGGCTTTCAAGATAAAAAAGTTGATTTCTCAGTGTATGCAGTGCATTGGCATTGAGAGAATACATTTCAATATTACTCAAAAGTACTGACTGCAAACCTAATGGAAACAACATAACAGAACTACCCACATGATTCTGAGATGTTTGACACCAGTTACATCACTCAGGCGTTCAAGATACAAAAGTAGTTTTCTCTTAACATGCAGTGCGTTGGCATTGAAAGAAGTACACATTTCAATTTTACTCACAGCTACTGACTGCAAACATGATGGAAACATCATAACATAACTCCCCACAAGATTCTGAGATGTTTGATACCAGTTATATCACACAGGCATTCAAGATAAAAAGTTGATTTCTCAGTGCATGCAGTGCATTGGCATTGAGAGAATACATTTCAATATTACTCAAATATACTGACCTAATACATTTCAATATTACTCAAATCTACCTAATGGAAACAACATAACATAACTACCCACATGATTCTGAGATGTTTGACACCAGTTATATCACTCAGGCATTCAAACTAAAAAAGTTGTCTTCTCAGTGCATGCAGGGCTTTGGAATTGAAAGAAGAATACATTTCAATTTTACTCAAAACTACTGACTGCAAACCTAATGGAAACTTCGTAGCATAACCCCCCACATGATTCTGAGATGTTTCACACCAGCTATGTCACTCATTCAAGATATTCAAGATATCACCAGCTATTCAAGATAAAAAAGTTAATTTCTTATATCTTGCAGTGCGTTGGCATTGAAACAAGTATACATTTTAATTTTATTCACAGCTACTGACTGCAAACCTGATGGAACCATCATAGTATAACTCCCCACATGATTCTGAGATGTTTGACACCAGTTATATCACACAGGTATTCAAGATAAAAAAGTTGATTTCTCAGTGCATGCAGAGCATTGGCATTGAGAGAATACATTTCAATATTACTCAAAACTACTGACTGCAAACCTAATGGAAACAGCATAACATAACTCCCCACATGATTCTGAGATGTTTGACAACAGTTACATCACTCAGGCGTTCAAGATATAAAAGTTGTTTTCTCTTAACATGCAGGGCGTTGGCATTGAAAGAAGTATACACTTCAATTTTACTCATAGTTACTGACTGCAAAGATGATTGAAACATCATAGCATAACTCCCCACATGATTCTGAGATGCTTGACACCAGTTATATCACAAAGGTATTCAAGATAAAAAAGTTGATTTAGCAGTGCATGCAGTGCATTGGCATTGAAAGAATACATTTCAGTATTACTCAAAACTACTGACTGCAATAACAATGGAAACAGCATAACATAACTAAGCAAACCTTATGGAAACAAAATAACATAACTCCCCACATGATTCTGAGATGTTTGACACCAGTTATATGACTCAGGCATTCAAACTAAAAAAGTTGATTTCTCAGTGCATGCAGGGAATTGGCATTGAAAGAATACATTTCAATATTACTCAAAACTACTGACTGCAAACCTAATGGAAACAACATAACATAACTCCCCACATGATTCTGAGATGTTTGACATCAGTTATATCACACAGGTATACAAGATAAAAAAGTTGATTTCTCAGTGCAGGCTGTTCCTTGGCTTTGAAGGAAGGATATATTTCAATTTTACTCATAGGTACTGACTTCAAACATGATGGAAACATCATAACATAACTCCCCACATGATTCTGAGATGTTTGACACCAGTTACATCACTCAGGCGTTCAAGATACAAAAGTAGTTTTCTCTTAACATGCAGTGCGTTGGCATTGAAAGAAGTACACATTTCAATTTTACTCATTGGTACTGACTGCAAACATGATGGAAACATCATAACATAACTCCCCACATGATTCTGAGATGTTTGATACTAGTAATATCACACAGGCATTCAAGATAAAAAAGTTGATTTCTCAGTGTATGCAGTGCATTGGGATTGAGAGAATACATTTCAATATTACTCAAAAGTACTGACTGCAAACCTAATGGAAACAATATAACATAACTACCCACATGATTCTGAGATGTTTGACACCAGTTATATCACTCAGGCATTGAAGATAAAAAAGTTGATTTCTCAGTGCACTCAGTGCATTGGCATTGAAAGAATACATTTCAATATTACTCAAAACTACTGACTGCAAACCTAATGGAAAGAACATAACATAACTCCCCACATGATTCTGAGATGTTTGACATCAGTTATATCACACAGGTATACAAGATAAAAAAGTTGATTTCTCAGTGCAGGCTGTTCCTTGGCTTTGAAGGAAGGATATATTTCAATTTTACACATAGGTACTGACTTCAAACAGATGGAAACATCATAACATAACTCCCCACATGATTCTGAGATGTTTGTCACCAGTTACATCACTCAGGCGTTCAAGATACAAAAGTAGTTTTTCTCTTAACATGCAGTGCGTTGGCATTGAAAGAAGTACACATTTCAATTTTACTCATTGGTACTGACTGCAAACATGATGGAAACACCATAACATAACTCCCCACATGATTCTGAGATGTTTGATACCAGTTATATCACACAGGCATTCAAGATAAAAACGTTGATTTCTCAGTGCATGCAGTGCATTTGCATTGAGAGAATACATTTCAATATTCCTCAAATGTACTGACTGCAAACCTAATGGAAACAACATAACATAACTACCCACATGATTCTGAGATGTTTGACACCAGTTATATCACTCAGGCATTCAAACTAAAAAAGTTGTCTTCTCAGTGCATGCAGGGCATTGGAATTGAAAGAAGAATACATTTCAATTTTACTCAAAACTACTGACTGCAAACCTAATGTAAACTTCGTAGCATAACCCCCCACATGATTCTGAGATGTTTGACACCAGTTATATGACTCAGGCATTCAAACTAAAAAAGTTGATTTCTCAGTGCATGCAGGGCATTGAAATTGAAAGAAGAATACATTACAATTTTACTCAAAACTACTGACTGCAAACCTAATGGAAACTTCTTAGCATAACTCCCCACATGATTCTGAGATGTTTGACACCAGTTATATCACACAGGTATTCAAGATAAAAAAGTTGATTTCTCAGTGCATGCAGAGCATTGGCATTGATAGAATACATTTCAATATTACTCAAAACTACTGACTGCAGACCTAATGGAAACAACATAACATAACTCCCCACATGATTCTGAGATGTTTGACACCAGTTACATCACTCAGGCGTTCAAGATATAATAGTTGTTTTCTCTTAACATGCAGGGCGTTGGCATTGAAAGAAGGATACACTTCAATTTTACTCATAGTTACTGACTGCAAAGATGATTGAAACATCATAGCATAACTCCCCACATGATTCTGAGATGCTTGACACGAGTTATATCACAAAGGTATTCAAGATAAAAAATGTTGATTTAGCAGTGCATGCAGTGCATTGGCATTGAAAGAATACATTTCAATTTTACTCATTGGTACTGACTGCAAACATGATGGAAACATCATAACATAACTCCCCACATGATTCTGAGATGTTTGATACTAGTAATATCACACAGGCATTCAAGATAAAAAAGTTGATTTCTCAGTGTATGCAGTGCATTGGGATTGAGAGAATACATTTCAATATTACTCAAAAGTACTGACTGCAAACCTAATGGAAACAACATAACATAACTACCCACATGATTCTGAGATGTTTGACACCAGTTATATCACTCAGGCATTCAAACTAAAAAAGTTGTCTTCTCAGTGCATGCAGGGCTTTCGAATTGAAAGAAGAATATATTTCAATTTTACTCAAATCTACTGACTGCAAACCTAATGGAAACTTCGTAGCATAACCCCCCACATGATTCTCAGATGTTTGACGCCAGCTATGTCACTCAGGCATTCAAGATAAAAAAGTTGATTTCTTATATCTTGCAGTGCGTTGGCATTGAAACAAGTATACATTTTAATTTTCTTCACAGCTACTGACTGCAAACCTGATTGAACCATCATAGTATAACTCCCCACATGATTCTGAGATGTTTGACACCAGTTATATGACTCAGGCATTCAAGATAAAAAAGTTGATTTCTTATAACATGCTGTGCGTTGGCATTTAATCCAGTATACATTTCAATTTTACTCATAGGTACTGACTGCAAACATGATGGAAACATCATAACATAACTCCCCACATGATTCTGAGATGTTTGACACCAGTTATATCACACAGGTATTCAAGATAAAAAAGTTGATTTCTCAGTGCATGCAGAGCATTGGCATTGAAAGAATACATTTCAATATTACTCAAAACTACTGACTGCAATCCTAATGTAAACAACATAACATAGCTACCCACATTATTCTGAGATGTTTGACACCAGTTGCATCACACAGGCGTTCATGATAAAAAAGTTGTTTTCTCTTAACATGCATGCGTTGGCTTTGAAAGAAGTATAAATTTCAATTTGACTCATAGGTACTGACTGCAAACATAATGGAAACAACATAACGTAACTCCCCACATGATTCTGAGATGTTTGACACCAGTCATATCACACAGGTATACAAGATAAAAAAGTTGATTTCTCAGTGCACTTAGTGCATTGGCAGTGAAAGAATACATTTCAATATTACTCAAAACTACTGTCTGCAGACCTAATGGAAACAACATAACATAACTCCCCACATGATTCTGAGATGTTTGACACCAGTTACATCACTCAGGCGTTCAGGATATAAAAGTTGTTTTCTCTTAACATGCAGGGTGTTGGCATTGAAAGAAGTATACATTTCAATTTACTCATAGTTACTGACTGCAAACATGATTGAAACATCATAGCATAACTCCCCACTTGATTCTGAGATGTTTGACACCAGTTATATCACAAAGGTATTCAAGATAAAAAAGTTGATTTAGCAGTGCATGCAGTGCATTTTCATTGAAAGAATATATTTCAATATTAATCAAAACTTCTGACTGCAATCACAATGGAAACAGCAAAACATAACGAATCAAACCTTATGGAAACAAAATAACATAACTCCCCACATGATTCTGAGATGTTTGACACCAGTTATATGACTCAGGCATTCAAACTAAAAAAGTTGATTTCTCAGTGCATGCAGGGCATTGAAATTGAAAGAAGAATACATTTCAATTTTACTCAAAACTACTGACTGGAAACCTAATGGAAACTTCTTAGCATAACTCCCCACATGATTCTGAGAAGTTTGACACCAGTTATATGACTCAGACATTCAAGATAAAAAAGTTGTTTTCTCTTAACATGCAGGGCTTTGGCTTTTAAAGATGTATACATTTCAATTTGACTCATAGGTACTGACTGCAAACATGATGTAAACATCATAGCATAACTCCCCACATGATTCTGAGATGTTTGACAACAGTTTTATGACTCAGGCATTCAAGATAAAAAAGTTGACTTCTTATAACATGCAGTGCGTTGGCATTGAATCTAGTATACATTTCAATTTTACTCATAGGTACTGACTGCAAACATGATGGAAACATCATCACATAACTCCCCACATGATTCTGAGATGTTTGACACCAGTTATATCACACAGGTATTCAAGATAAAAAAGGTTGATATTTCATAGCAAGAAGAGAAATGGCATTGAGAGAATACATTTCAATATTACTCAAAACTACTGACTGCAAACCTAATGCAAACAACATAACATAACTACCCACATGATTCTGAGATGTTTGACACCAGTTTTATGAGTCAGGCATTGAAGATAAAAAAGTTGATTTCTCAGTGCACTCAGTGCATTGGCATTGACAGAATACATTTCAATATTACTCAAAACTACTGACTGCAAACCTAATGGAAAGAACATAACATAACTCCCCACATGATTCTGAGATGTTTGACACCAGTTATATCACACAGGTATTCAAGATAAAAAAGGTTGATATTTCAGAGCAAGAAGAGAAATGGCATTGAGAGAATACATTTCAATATTACTCAAAACTACTGACTGCAAACCTAATGCAAACAACATAACATAACTACCCACATGATTCTGAGATGTTTGACACCAGTTTTATGAGTCAGGTATTGAAGATAAAAAAGTTGATTTCTCAGTGCACTCAGTGCATTGGCATTGACAGAATACATTTCAATATTACTCAAAACTACTGACTGCAAACCTAATGGAAAGAACATAACATAACTCCCCACATGATTCTGAGATGTTTGACATCAGTTATATCACACAGGTATACAAGATAAAAAAGTTGTCTTCTCAGTGCATGCAGGGCTTTGGAATTGAAAGAAGAATATATTTTAATTTTACTCAAAACTACTGACTGCAAACCTAATGGAAACTTCGTAGCATAACCCCCCACATGATTCTCAGATGTTTGACGCCAGCTATTTCACTCAGGCATTCAAGATAAAAAAGGTTGATTTCTTATATCTTGCAGTGCGTTGGCATTGAAACAAGTATACATTTTAATTTTCTTCACAGCTACTGACTGCAAACCTGATTGAACCATCATAGTATAACTCCCCACATGATTCTGAGATGTTCGACACCAGTTATATGACTCAGGCATTCAATATCAAAAAGTTGATTTCTTATATCATGCAGTGCGTTGGCATTGAAACAAGTATACATTTGAATTTTACTCATAGCTACTGACTGCAAACCTGATGGAAACTACTTAACATAACTCCCCACATCATCCTGAGATGTTTAACAGCAGTTATATCACACAGGTATTCAAGATAAAAAAAGTTGATTTCTCAGTGCATGCAGTGCATTGGCATTGAAAGAATACATTTCAAAATTACTCAAAACTACTGACTGCAATCCTAATGGAAACAGCATAACACAGCTACCCACATTATTCTGAGATGTTTGACACCAGTTACATCGCACAGGTATACAAGATAAAAAAGTTGATTTCTCAGTGCAGGCTGTTCCTTGGCTTTGAAGGAAGTATAAATTTTAATTTGACTCAGAGGTACTGACTGCAAACATAATGGAAACATCACAGCATAACTCCCCACATGATTCTGAGATGTTTGACACCAGTTATATCACACAGGTATCCAAGATAAAAAAGTTGATTTCTCAGTGCACTCAGTGCATTGGCATTGAAAGAATACATTTCAATATTACTCAAAACTACTGACTGCAGACCTAATGGATACAACATAACATAACTCCCCACATGATTCTGAGATGTTTGACACCAGTTACATCACTCAGGCGTTCAAGATATAAAAGTTGTTTTCTCTTAACATGCAGGGCGTTGGCATTGAAAGAAGTATACATTTCAATTTTACTCATAGTTACTGACTGCAAACATGATTGAAACATCATAGCATAACTCCCCACATGATTCTGAGATGTTTGACACCAGTTATATCACAAAGGTATTCAAGATAAAAAAGTTGATTTCTCAGTGCATGCAGTGCATTGGCATAGAAAGAATACATTTCAATAATACTCAAAACTACTGTATGCAATCACAATGGAAACAGCATAACATAAGTAAGCAAACCTTATGGAAACAAAATAACATAACTCCCCACATGATTCTGAGATGTTTGACACCAGTTATATGACTCAGGCATTCAAACTAAAAAAGTTGATTTCTCAGTGCGTGCAGGGCATTGAAATTGAAAGAAGAATACATTTCAATTTTACTCAAAACTACTGACTGCAAACCTAATGGAAACTTCTTAGCATAACTCCCCACATGATTCTGAGAAGTTTGACACCAGTTATATGACTCAGGCATTCAAGATAAAAAAGTTGTTTTCTCTTAACATGCAGGGCTTTGGCTTTTAAGGATGTATACATTTCAATTTGACTCATAGGTACTGACTGCAAACATGATGTAAACATCATAGCATAACTCCCCACATGATTCTGAGATGTTTGACACCAGTTTTATGACTCGCATTCAAGATAAAAAAGTTGACTTCTTATAACATGCAGGGCGTTGGCATTGAATCCAGTATACATTTCAATTTTACTCATAGGTACTGACTGCAAACATGATGGAAACATCATCACATAACTCCCCACATGATTCTGAGATGTTTGACACCAGTTATATCACACAGGTATTCAAGATAAAAAAGTTGATATTTCAGAGCATGAAGAGAAATGGCATTGAGAGAATACATTTCAATTTTACTCAAAACTACTGACTGCAAACCTAATGGAAACTTCGTAGCATAACTTCCCACATGATTCTGAGATGTTTGACACCACTTATATGACTCAGGCATTCAAGATAAAAAATGTTGGTTTCTTTTCTCATGCAGGGCGCTGGCATTGAAACAAGTATACATTTTAATATTACTCATAGGTACTGACTGCAAACATGATGGAAACATCATAGCATAACTCCCCACATGGTTCTGAGATGTTTGACACCAGCCATATCACTCAGGCATTCAAACTAAAAAAGTTGATTTCTCAGTGCATGCAGGGCTTTGGAATTGAAAGAAGAATACATTTCAATTTTTCTCAAAACTACTGCTGCAAAAGTAAAGGAAGCATCTGAGCATAACTATCTGCATGATTCTGAGATGTTTGACACCAGTTATATGACTCAGGCATTCAAGATAAAAAAGTTGATTTCTCAGTGCATGCAGTGCATTGGCATGAAAGAATACATTTCAATATTACTCAAAACTACTGACTGCAATCCTAATGGACACCGGATAACATAGCTACCCACATTATTCTGAGATGTTTGACACCAGTTACATCACACAGGCGTTCAAGATAAAAAAGTTGTTTTCTCTTAACATGCAGGGCGTTGGCTTTGAAAGAAGTATAAATTTTAATTTGACTCAGAGGTACTGACTGCAAACATAATGGAAACATCACAGCATAACTCCCCACATGATTCTGAGATGTTTGACACCAGTTATATCACACAGGTATCCAAGATAAAAAAGTTGATTTCTCAGTGCACTCAGTGCATTGGCATTGAAAGAATACATTTCAATATTACTCAAAACTACTGACTGCAGACCTAATGGATACAACATAACATAACTCCCCACATGATTCTGAGATGTTTGACACCAGTTACATCACTCAGGCGTTCAAGATATAAAAGTTGTTTTCTCTTAACATGCAGGGCGTTGGCATTGAAAGAAGTATACATTTCAATTTTACTCATAGTTACTGACTGCAAACATGATTGAAACATCATAGCATAACTCCCCACATGATTCTGAGATGTTTGACACCAGTTATATCACAAAGGTATTCAAGATAAAAAAGTTGATTTCTCAGTGCATGCAGTGCATTGGCATAGAAAGAATACATTTCAATATTACTCAAAACTACTGTATGCAATCACAATGGAAACAGCATAACATAACTAAGCAAACCTTATGGAAACAAAATAACATAACTCCCCACATGATTCTGAGATGTTTGACACCAGTTATATGACTCAGGCATTCAAACTAAAAAAGTTGATTTCTCAGTGCGTGCAGGGCATTGAAATTGAAAGAAGAATACATTTCAATTTTACTCAAAACTACTGACTGCAAACCTAATGGAAACTTCTTAGCATAACTCCCCACATGATTCTGAGAAGTTTGACACCAGTTATATGACTCAGGCATTCAAGATAAAAAAGTTGTTTTCTCTTAACATGCAGGGCTTTGGCTTTTAAGGATGTATACATTTCAATTTGACTCATAGGTACTGACTGCAAACATGATGTAAACATCATAGCATAACTCCCCACATGATTCTGAGATGTTTGACACCAGTTTTATGACTCGCATTCAAGATAAAAAAGTTGACTTCTTATAACATGCAGTGCGTTGGCATTGAATCCAGTATACATTTCAATTTTACTCATAGGTACTGACTGCAAACATGATGGAAACATCATCACATAACTCCCCACATGATTCTGAGATGTTTGACACCAGTTATATCACACAGGTATTCAAGATAAAAAAGTTGATATTTCAGAGCATGAAGAGAAATGGCATTGAGAGAATACATTTCAATTTTACTCAAAACTACTGACTGCAAACCTAATGGAAACTTCGTAGCATAACTTCCCACATGATTCTGAGATGTTTGACACCACTTATATGACTCAGGCATTCAAGATAAAAAATGTTGGTTTCTTTTCTCATGCAGGGCGCTGGCATTGAAACAAGTATACATTTTAATATTACTCATAGGTACTGACTGCAAACATGATGGAAACATCATAGCATAACTCCCCACATGGTTCTGAGATGTTTGACACCAGCCATATCACTCAGGCATTCAAACTAAAAAAGTTGATTTCTCAGTGCATGCAGGGCTTTGGAATTGAAAGAAGAATACATTTCAATTTTTCTCAAAACTACTGCTGCAAAAGTAAAGGAAGCATCTGAGCATAACTATCTGCATGATTCTGAGATGTTTGACACCAGTTATATGACTCAGGCATTCAAGATAAAAAAGTTGATTTCTCAGTGCATGCAGTGCATTGGCATGAAAGAATACATTTCAATATTACTCAAAACTACTGACTGCAATCCTAATGGACACCGGATAACATAGCTACCCACATTATTCTGAGATGTTTGACACCAGTTACATCACACAGGCGTTCAAGATAAAAAAGTTGTTTTCTCTTAACATGCAGGGCGTTGGCTTTGAAAGAAGTATAAATTTTAATTTGACTCAGAGGTACTGACTGCAAACATAATGGAAACATCACAGCATAACTCCCCACATGATTCTGAGATGTTTGACACCAGTTATATCACACAGGTATCCAAGATAAAAAAGTTGATTTCTCAGTGCACTCAGTGCATTGGCATTGAAAGAATACATTTCAATATTACTCAAAACTACTGACTGCAGACCTAATGGATACAACATAACATAACTCCCCACATGATTCTGAGATGTTTGACACCAGTTACATCACTCAGGCGTTCAAGATATAAAAGTTGTTTTCTCTTAACATGCAGGGCGTTGGCATTGAAAGAAGTATACATTTCAATTTTACTCATAGTTACTGACTGCAAACATGATTGAAACATCATAGCATAACTCCCCACATGATTCTGAGATGTTTGACACCAGTTATATCACAAAGGTATTCAAGATAAAAAAGTTGATTTCTCAGTGCATGCAGTGCATTGGCATAGAAAGAATACATTTCAATATTACTCAAAACTACTGTATGCAATCACAATGGAAACAGCATAACATAACTAAGCAAACCTTATGGAAACAAAATAACATAACTCCCCACATGATTCTGAGATGTTTGACACCAGTTATATGACTCAGGCATTCAAACTAAAAAAGTTGATTTCTCAGTGCGTGCAGGGCATTGAAATTGAAAGAAGAATACATTTCAATTTTACTCAAAACTACTGACTGCAAACCTAATGGAAACTTCTTAGCATAACTCCCCACATGATTCTGAGAAGTTTGACACCAGTTATATGACTCAGGCATTCAAGATAAAAAAGTTTTTTTCTCTTAACATGCAGGGCTTTGGCTTTTAAAGATGTATACATTTCAATTTGACTCATAGGTACTGACTGCAAACATGATGTAAACATCATAGCATAACTCCCCACATGATTCTGAGATGTTTGACACCAGTTTTATGACTCAGGCATTCAAGATAAAAAAGTTGACTTCTTATAACATGCAGTGCGTTGGCATTGAATCCAGTATACATTTCAATTTTACTCATAGGTACTGACTGCAAACATGATGGAAACATCATCACATAACTCCCCACATGATTCTGAGATGTTTGACACCAGTTATATCACACAGGTATTCAAGATAAAAAAGTTGATATTTCAGAGCATGAAGAGAAATGGCATTGAGAGAATACATTTCAATATTACTCAAAACTACTGACTGCAAACCTAATGCAAACAACATAACATAACTACCCACATGATTCTGAGATGTTTGACACCAGTTATATGACTCAGGCATTGAAGATAAAAAAGTTGATTTCTCAGTGCACTCAGTGCATTGGCATTGAAAGAATACATTTCAATATTACTCAAAACTACTGACTGCAAACCTAATGGAAAGAACATAACATAACTCCCCACATGATTCTGAGATGTTTGACATCAGTTATATCACACAGGTATACAAGATAAAAAAGTTGATTTCTCAGTGCAGGCTGTTCCTTGGCTTTGAAGGAAAGATATATTTCAATTTTACTCATAGGTACTGACTTCAAACATGATGGAAACATCATAACATAACTCCCCACATGATTCTGAGATGTTTGCCACCAGTTATATCACACAGGCATTCAAGTTAAAAAATTTGATTTCTCAGTGCATGTAGAGCATTGGGATTGAGAGAATAAATTTCAATATTACTCAAATGTACTGACTGCAAACCTAATGGAAACAACATAACATAACTACCCACATGATTCTGAGATGTTTGACACCAGTTATATCACTCAGGCATTCAAACTAAAAAAGTTGTCTTCTCAGTGCATGCAGGGCTTTGGAATTGAAAGAAGTATACATTTTAATTTTACTCACAGCAACTGACTGCAAACCTGATGGAACCATCATAGTATAACTCCCCACATGATTCTGAGATGTTTGACACCAGTTATATCACACAGGTATTCAAGATAAAAAAGTTGATTTCTCAGTGCATGCAGAGCATTGGCATTGAGAGAATACATTTCAATATTACTCAAAACTACTGACTGCAAACCTAATGGAAACAACATAACATAACTCCCCACATGATTCTGAGATGTTTGACCTCATTTATATCACACAGGTATACAAGATAAAAAAGTTGATTTCTCAGTGCATGCTGTTCCTTGGTTTTGAAGGAAGGATATATTTCAATTTTACTCATAGGTACTGACTTCAAACATGATGGAAAGATCATAACATAACTCCCCACATGATTCTGAGATGTTTGACACCAGTCATATCACACAGGTATACAAGATAAAAAAGTTGATTTCTCAGTGCACTCAGTGCATTGGCATTGAAAGAATACATTTCAATATTACTCAAAACTACTGACTGCAGACCTAATGGAAACAACATAACAGAAATCCCCACATGATTCTGAGATGTTTGACACCAGTTACATCACTCAGGCGTTCAAGATATAAAAGTTGTTTTCTCTTAACATGCAGGGCGTTGGCATTGAAAGAAGTATACACTTCAATTTTACTCATAGTTACTGACTGCAAAGATGATTGAAACGTCATAGCATAACTCCCCACATGATTCTGAGATGCTTGACACCAGTTACATCACAAAGGTATTCAAGATAAAAAAGTTGATTTAGCAGTGCATGCAGTGCATTGGCATTGAAAGAATACATTTCAATATTACTCAAAACTACTGACTGCAATAACAATGGAAACAGCATAACATAACTAAGCAAACCTTATGGAAACAAAATAACATAACTCCCCACATGATTCTGAGATGTTTGACACCAGTTATATGACTCAGGCATTCAAACTAAAAAAGTTGATTTCTCAGTGCATGCAGGGAATTGGCATTGAAAGAATACATTTCAATATTACTCAAAACTACTGACTGCAAACCTAATGGAAACAACATAACATAACTCCCCACATGATTCTGAGATGTTTGACATCAGTTATATCACACAGGTATACAAGATAAAAAAGTTGATTTCTCAGTGCAGGCTGTTCCTTGGCTTTGAAGGAAGGATATATTTCAATTTTACTCATAGGTACTGACTTCAAACATGATGGAAACATCATAACATAACTCCCCACATGATTCTGAGATGTTTGACACCAGTTACATCACTCAGGCGTTCAAGATACAAAAGTAGTTTTCTCTTAACATGCAGTGCGTTGGCATTGAAAGAAGTACACATTTCAATTTTACTCATTGGTACTGACTGCAAACATGATGGAAACATCATAACATAACTCCCCACATGATTCTGAGATGTTTGATACCAGTTATATGACACAGGCATTCAAGGTAAAAAAGTTGATTTCTCAGTGGATGCAGTGCATTGGCATTGAGAGAATACATTTCAATATTACTCAAATATACTGACCTAATACATTTCAATATTACTCAAATATACCTAATGGAAACAACATAACATAACTACCCACATGATTCTGAGATGTTTGACACCAGTTATATCACTCAGGCATTCAAACTAAAAAAGTTGTCTTCTCAGTGCATGCAGGGCATTGGAATTGAAAGAAGAATACATTTCAATTTTACTCAAAACTACTGACTGCAAACCTAATGGAAACTTCGTAGCATAACCCCCCACATGATTCTGAGATGTTTGACGCCAGCTATGTCACTCAGGCATTCAAGATAAAAAAGTTGATTTCTTATATCTTGCAGGGCGTTGGCATTGAAAGAAGTATACATTTTAATTTGACTCATAGGTACTGACTGCAAACATAATGGAAACATCATAGCATAACTCCCCACATGATTCTGAGATGTTTGACACCAGTTACATCACTCAGGCTTTCAAGATACAAAAGTAGTTTTCTCTTAACATGCAGTGCGTTGGCATTGAAAGAAGTACACATTTCAATTTTACTCATTGGTACTGACTGCAAACATGATGGAAACATCACAACATAACTCCCCACATTATGCTGAGATGTTTGATACCAGTTATATCACACAGGCTTTCAAGATAAAAAAGTTGATTTCTCAGTGTATGCAGTGTATTGGCATTGAGAGAATACATTTCAATATTACTCAAAACTACTGACTGCAAACCTAATGGAAACAACATAACATAACTCCCCACATGATTCTGAGATGTTTGACACCAGTTATATGACTCAGGCATTCAACATCAAAAAGTTGATTTCTTATATCATGCAGTGCGTTGGCATTGAAACAAGTATACATTTGAATTTTACTCATAGCTACTGACTGCAATCCTAATGGAAACAGCATAACATAGCCGCCCACATTATTCTGAGATGTTTGACACCAGTTACATCACACAGGCGTTCAAGATAAAAAAGTTGTTTTCTCTTAACATGCAGGGCGTTGGCATTGAAAGAAGTATACACTTCAATTTTACTCATAGTTACTGACTGCAACGATGATTGAAACATCATAGCATAACTCCCCACATGATTCTGAGATGCTTGACACCAGTTATATCACAAAGGTATTCAAGATAAAAAAGTTGATTTAGCAGTGCATGCAGTGCATTGGCATTGAAAGAATACATTTCAATTTTACTCAAAACTACTGACTGCAATAACAATGGAAACAGCAGAACATAACTAAGCAACCCTTATGGAAACAAAATAACATAACTCCCCACATGACTCTGAGATGTTCGACACCAGTTATATGACTCAGGCATTCAAACTAAAAAAGTTGATTTCTCGGTGCATGCAGTGCATTGGCATTGAGAGAATACATTTCAATATTACTCAAAAGTACTGACTGCAAACCTAATGGAAACAACATAACATAACCCCCCACATGATTCTGAGATGTTTGACGCCAGCTATGTCACTCAGGCATTCAAGATAAAAAAGTTAATTACTTATATCTTGCAGTGCATTGGCATTGAAACATGTATACATTTTAATTTTATTCACAGCTACTGACTGCAAACCTGATGTAACCATCATAGTATAACTCCCCACATGATTCTGAGATGTTTGACACCAGTTATATCACACAGGCATTCAAGATAAAAAAGTTGATTTTTCAGAGTATGCAGTGCATTGGCATTGAGAGAATACATTTCAATATTACTCAAAAGTACTGACTGCAAACCTAATGGAAACAACATAACATAACTACCCACATGATTCTGAGATGTTTGACACCAGTTATATCACTCAGGCATTGAAGATAAAAAAGTTGATTTCTCAGTGCCCTCAGTGCATTGGCATTGAAAGAATACATTTCAATATTACTCAAAACTACTGACTGCAAACCTAATGGAAAGAACATAACACAACTCCCCACATGATTCTGAGATGTTTGACATCAGTTATATCACACAGGTATACAAGATAAAAAAGTTGATTTCTCAGTGCATGCAGTGGATTGGCATTGAGAGAATACATTTCAATATTACTCAAATGTACTGACTACAAACCTAATGGAAACAACATAACATAACTACCCACATGATTCTGAGATGTTTGACACCAGTTATATCACTCAGGCATTCAAACTAAAAAATGTTGTCTTCTCAGTGCATGCAGGGCATTGGAATGGAAAGGAGAATACATTTCAATTTTACTCAAAACTACTGACTGCAAACCTAATGGAAACTTCGTAGCATAACCCCCCACATGATTCTGAGATGTTTGACGCCAGCTATGTCACTCAGGCATTCAAGATAAAAAAGTTAATTTCTTATATCTTGCAGTGCGTTGGCATTGAAACAAGTATACATTTTAATTTTACTCACAGCAACTGACTGCAAACCTGATGGAACCATCATAGTATAACTCCCCACATGATTCTGAGATGTTTGACACCAGTTATATCACACAGGTATTCAAGATAAAAAAGTTGATTTCTCAGTGCATGCAGAGCATTGGCATTGAGAGAATACATTTCAATATTACTCAAAACTACTGACTGCAAACCTAATGGAAACAACATAACATAACTCCCCACATGATTCTGAGATGTTTGACACCAGTTATATGACTGAGGCATTCAACATCAAAAAGTTGATTTCTTATATCATGCAGTGCGTTGGCATTGAAACAAGTATACATTTGAATTTTACTCATAGCTACTGACTGCAATCCTAATGGAAACAGCATAACATAGCTACCCACATTATTCTGAGATGTTTGACACCAGTTACATCACACAGGCGTTCAAGATAAAAACGTTGTTTTCTCTTAACATGCAGGGCTTTGGCTTTGAAAGAAGTATAAATTTCAATTTGACTCATAGGTACTGACTGCAAACATAATGGAAACATCATAGCATAACTCCACACATGATTCTGAGATGTTTGACACCAGTCATATCACACAGGTATACAAGATAAAAAAGTTGATTTCTCAGTGCACTCAGTGCATTGGCATTGAAAGAATACATTTCAATATTACTCAAAACTACTGACTGCAGACCTAATGGAAACAACATAACATAACTCCCCACATGATTCTGAGATGTTTGACATCAGTTATATCACACAGGTATACAAGATAAAAAAGTTGATTTCTCAGTGCAGGCTGTTCCTTGGCTTTGAAGGAAGGATATATTTCAATTTTACTCATAGGTACTGACTTCAAACATGATGGAAACATCATAATATAACTCCCCACATGATTCTGAGATGTTTAACACCAGTTACATCACTCAGGCATTCAAGATACAAAAGTAGTTTTCTCTTAACATGCAGTGCGTTGGCATTGAAAGAAGTACACATTTCAATTTTACTCATTGGTACTGACTGCAAACATGATGGAAACATCATAACATAACTCCCCACATGATTCTGAGATGTTTGATACCAGTTATATCACACAGGCATTCAAGATAAAAAAGTTGATTTCTCAGTGCATGCAGTGCATTGGCATTGAGAGAATACATTTCAATATTACTCAAATGTACTGACTGCAAACCTAATGGAAACAACATAACATAACTACCCACATGATTCTGAGATGTTTGACACCAGTTATATCACTCAGGCATTCAAACTAAAAAAGTTGTCTTCTCAGTGCATGCAGGGCATTGGAATTGAAAGAAGAATACATTTCAATTTTACTCAAAACTACTGACTGCAAACCTAATGGAAACTTCGTAGCATAACCCCCCACATGATTCTGAGATGTTTGACGCCAGCTATGTCACTCAGGCATTCAAGATAAAAAAGTTGATTTCTTATATCTTGCAGGGCGTTGGCATTGAAAGAAGTATACATTTTAATTTGACTCATAGGTACTGACTGCAAACATAATGGAAACATCATAGCATAACTCCCCACATGATTCTGAGATGTTTGACACCAGTTACATCACTCAGGCTTTCAAGATACAAAAGTAGTTTTCTCTTAACATGCAGTGCGTTGGCATTGAAAGAAGTACACATTTCAATTTTACTCATTGGTACTGACTGCAAACATGATGGAAACATCACAACATAACTCCCCACATTATGCTGAGATGTTTGATACCAGTTATATCACACAGGCTTTCAAGATAAAAAAGTTGATTTCTCAGTGTATGCAGTGTATTGGCATTGAGAGAATACATTTCAATATTACTCAAAACTACTGACTGCAAACCTAATGGAAACAACATAACATAACTCCCCACATGATTCTGAGATGTTTGACACCAGTTATATGACTCAGGCATTCAACATCAAAAAGTTGATTTCTTATATCATGCAGTGCGTTGGCATTGAAACAAGTATACATTTGAATTTTACTCATAGCTACTGACTGCAATCCTAATGGAAACAGCATAACATAGCCGCCCACATTATTCTGAGATGTTTGACACCAGTTACATCACACAGGCGTTCAAGATAAAAAAGTTGTTTTCTCTTAACATGCAGGGCGTTGGCATTGAAAGAAGTATACACTTCAATTTTACTCATAGTTACTGACTGCAACGATGATTGAAACATCATAGCATAACTCCCCACATGATTCTGAGATGCTTGACACCAGTTATATCACAAAGGTATTCAAGATAAAAAAGTTGATTTAGCAGTGCATGCAGTGCATTGGCATTGAAAGAATACATTTCAATTTTACTCAAAACTACTGACTGCAATAACAATGGAAACAGCAGAACATAACTAAGCAACCCTTATGGAAACAAAATAACATAACTCCCCACATGACTCTGAGATGTTCGACACCAGTTATATGACTCAGGCATTCAAACTAAAAAAGTTGATTTCTCGGTGCATGCAGTGCATTGGCATTGAGAGAATACATTTCAATATTACTCAAAAGTACTGACTGCAAACCTAATGGAAACAACATAACATAACCCCCCACATGATTCTGAGATGTTTGACGCCAGCTATGTCACTCAGGCATTCAAGATAAAAAAGTTAATTACTTATATCTTGCAGTGCATTGGCATTGAAACATGTATACATTTTAATTTTATTCACAGCTACTGACTGCAAACCTGATGTAACCATCATAGTATAACTCCCCACATGATTCTGAGATGTTTGACACCAGTTATATCACACAGGCATTCAAGATAAAAAAGTTGATTTTTCAGAGTATGCAGTGCATTGGCATTGAGAGAATACATTTCAATATTACTCAAAAGTACTGACTGCAAACCTAATGGAAACAACATAACATAACTACCCACATGATTCTGAGATGTTTGACACCAGTTATATCACTCAGGCATTGAAGATAAAAAAGTTGATTTCTCAGTGCCCTCAGTGCATTGGCATTGAAAGAATACATTTCAATATTACTCAAAACTACTGACTGCAAACCTAATGGAAAGAACATAACACAACTCCCCACATGATTCTGAGATGTTTGACATCAGTTATATCACACAGGTATACAAGATAAAAAAGTTGATTTCTCAGTGCATGCAGTGGATTGGCATTGAGAGAATACATTTCAATATTACTCAAATGTACTGACTACAAACCTAATGGAAACAACATAACATAACTACCCACATGATTCTGAGATGTTTGACACCAGTTATATCACTCAGGCATTCAAACTAAAAAATGTTGTCTTCTCAGTGCATGCAGGGCATTGGAATGGAAAGGAGAATACATTTCAATTTTACTCAAAACTACTGACTGCAAACCTAATGGAAACTTCGTAGCATAACCCCCCACATGATTCTGAGATGTTTGACGCCAGCTATGTCACTCAGGCATTCAAGATAAAAAAGTTAATTTCTTATATCTTGCAGTGCGTTGGCATTGAAACAAGTATACATTTTAATTTTACTCACAGCAACTGACTGCAAACCTGATGGAACCATCATAGTATAACTCCCCACATGATTCTGAGATGTTTGACACCAGTTATATCACACAGGTATTCAAGATAAAAAAGTTGATTTCTCAGTGCATGCAGAGCATTGGCATTGAGAGAATACATTTCAATATTACTCAAAACTACTGACTGCAAACCTAATGGAAACAACATAACATAACTCCCCACATGATTCTGAGATGTTTGACACCAGTTATATGACTGAGGCATTCAACATCAAAAAGTTGATTTCTTATATCATGCAGTGCGTTGGCATTGAAACAAGTATACATTTGAATTTTACTCATAGCTACTGACTGCAATCCTAATGGAAACAGCATAACATAGCTACCCACATTATTCTGAGATGTTTGACACCAGTTACATCACACAGGCGTTCAAGATAAAAACGTTGTTTTCTCTTAACATGCAGGGCTTTGGCTTTGAAAGAAGTATAAATTTCAATTTGACTCATAGGTACTGACTGCAAACATAATGGAAACATCATAGCATAACTCCACACATGATTCTGAGATGTTTGACACCAGTCATATCACACAGGTATACAAGATAAAAAAGTTGATTTCTCAGTGCACTCAGTGCATTGGCATTGAAAGAATACATTTCAATATTACTCAAAACTACTGACTGCAGACCTAATGGAAACAACATAACATAACTCCCCACATGATTCTGAGATGTTTGACATCAGTTATATCACACAGGTATACAAGATAAAAAAGTTGATTTCTCAGTGCAGGCTGTTCCTTGGCTTTGAAGGAAGGATATATTTCAATTTTACTCATAGGTACTGACTTCAAACATGATGGAAACATCATAATATAACTCCCCACATGATTCTGAGATGTTTAACACCAGTTACATCACTCAGGCATTCAAGATACAAAAGTAGTTTTCTCTTAACATGCAGTGCGTTGGCATTGAAAGAAGTACACATTTCAATTTTACTCATTGGTACTGACTGCAAACATGATGGAAACATCATAACATAACTCCCCACATGATTCTGAGATGTTTGATACCAGTTATATCACACAGGCATTCAAGATAAAAAAGTTGATTTCTCAGTGCATGCAGTGCATTGGCATTGAGAGAATACATTTCAATATTACTCAAATGTACTGACTGCAAACCTAATGGAAACAACATAACATAACTACCCACATGATTCTGAGATGTTTGACACCAGTTATATCACTCAGGCATTCAAACTAAAAAAGTTGTCTTCTCAGTGCATGCAGGGCATTGGAATTGAACGAAGAATGCATTTCAATTTTACTCAAAACTACTGACTGCAAACCTAATGGAAACTTCGTAGCATAACCCCCCACATGATTCCTAGATGTTTGACGCCAGCTATGTCACTCAGGCATTCAAGATAAAAAAGTTGATTTCTTATATCTTGCAGTGCGTTGGCATTGAAACAAGTATACATTTTAATTTTACTCACAGCAACTGACTGCAAACCTGATGGAACCATCATAGTATAACTCCCCACATGATTCTGAGATGTTTGACACCAGTTATATCACACAGGTATTCAAGATAAAAAAGTTGATTTCTCAGTGCATGCAGAGCATTGGCATTGAGAGAATACATTTCAATATTACTCAAAACTACTGACTGCAAACCTAATGGAAACAACATAACATAACTCCCCACATGATTCTGAGATGTTTGACATCATTTACATCACACAGGTATACAAGATAAAAAAGTTGATTTCTCAGTGCATGCTGTTCCTTGGTTTTGAAGGAAGGATATATTTCAATTTTACTCATAGGTACTGACTTCAAACATGATGGAAACATCATAACATAACTCCCCACATGATTCTGAGATGTTTGACACCAGTTAGATCACTCAGGCGTTCAAGACACAAAAGTAGTTTTCTCTTAACATGCAGTGCGTTGGCATTGAAAGAAGTACACATTTCAATTTTACTCATTGGTACTGACTGGAAACATGATGGAAACATCATAACATAACTCCCCACATGATTCTGAGATGTTTGATACCAGTTATATGACACAGGCAATCAAGGTAAAAAAGTTGATTTCTCAGTGGATGCAGTGCATTGGCACTGAGAGAATACATTTCAATATTACTCAAATATACTGACCTAATACATTTCAATATTACTCAAATATACCTAATGGAAACAACATAACATAACTACCCTCATGATTCTGAGATGTTTGACACCAGTTATATCACTCAGGCATTCAAACTAAAAAATGTTGTCTTCTCAGTGCATGCAGGGCATTGGAATTGAAAGAAGAATACATTTCAATTTTACTCAAAACTACTGACTGCAAACCTAATGGAAACTTCGTAGCATTACACCCCACATGATTCTGAGATGTTTGACGCCAGCTATGTCACTCAGGCATTCAAGATAAAAAAGTTAATTTCGAAGATCTTGCAGTGCGTTGGCATTGAAACAAGTATACATTTTAATTTTATTCACAGCTACTGACTGCAAACCTGATGGAACCATCATAGTATAACTCCCCACATGATTCTGAGATGTTTGACACCAGTTATATCACACAGGTATTCAAGATAAAAAAGTTGATTTCTCAGAGCATGCAGAGCATTGGCATTGAGAGAATACATTTCAATATTACTCAAAACTACTGACTGCAAACCTAATGGAAACAACATAACATAACTCCCCACATGATTCTGAGATGTTTGACACCAGTTATATGACTCAGACATTCAACATCAAAAAGTTGATTTCTTATATCATGCAGTGCGTTGGCATTGAAACAAGTATACATTTGAATTTTACTCATAGCTACTGACTGCAATCCTAATGGAAACAGCATAACATAGCTACCCACATTATTCTGAGATGTTTGACACCAGTTACATCACACAGGCGTTCAAGATAAAAAAGTTGTTTTCTCTTAACATGCAGGGCGTTGGCTTTGAAAGAAGTATAAATTTCAATTTGACTCATAGGTACTGACTGCAAACATAATGGAAACATCATAGCATAACTCCACACATGATTCTGAGATGTTTGACATCAGTTATATCACACAGGTATACAAGATAAAAAAGTTGATTTCTCAGTGCAGGCTGTTCCCTGGCTTTGAAGGAAGGATATATTTCAATTTTACTCATAGGTACTGACTTCAAACATGATGGAAACATCATAATATAACTCCCCACATGATTCTGAGATGTTTAACACCAGTTACATAACTCAGGCGTTCAAGATACAAAAGTAGTTTTCTCTTAACATGCAGTGCGTTGGCATTGAAAGAAGTACACATTTCAATTTTACTCATTGGTACTGACTGCAAACATGATGGAAACATCATAACATAACTCCCCACATGATTCTGAGATGTTTGATACCAGTTATATCACACAGGCATTCAAGATAAAAAAGTTGATTTCTCAGTGCATGCAGTGCATTGGCATTGAGAGAATACATTTCAATATTACTCAAATGTACTGACTGCAAACCTAATGGAAACAACATAACATAACTACCCACATGATTCTGAGATGTTTGATACCACTTATATCACACAGGCATTCCAGGTAAAAAAGTTCATTTCTCAGTGGATGCAGTGCATTGGCATTGAGAGAATACATTTCAATATTACTCAAAAGTACTGACTGCAAACTAATGGAAACAACATAACATAACTCCCCACATGATTCTGAGATGTTTGACACCAGTTATATTACTCAGGCATTCAACATGAAAAAGTTGATTTCTTATGTCATGCAGTGCGTTGGCATTGAAACAAGTATACATTTGAATTTTACTTATAGCTACTGACTGCATTCCTAATGGAAACAGCATAACATAGCTACCGACATTATTCTGAGATGTTTGACACCAGTTACATCACACAGGCGTTCAAGATAAAAAAGTTGTTTTCTCTTAACATGCAGGGCGTTGGCTTTGAAAGAAGTATAAATTTCAATTTGACTCATAGGTACTGACTGCAAACATAATGGAAACATCATAGCATAACTCCCCACATGATTCTGAGATGTTTGACACCAGTCATATCACACAGGTATACAAGATAAAAAAGTTGATTTCTCAGTGCACTCAGTGCATTGGCATTGAAAGAATACATTTCAATATTACTCAAAACTACTGACTGCAGACCTAATGGAAACAACATAACATAAATCCCCACATGATTCTGAGATGTTTGACACCAGTTACATCACTCAGGCGTTCAAGATATAAAAGTTGTTTTCTCTTAACATGCAGGGCGTTGGCATTGAAAGAAGTATACACTTCAATTTTACTCATAGTTACTGACTGCAAAGATGATTGAAACATCATAGCATAACTCCCCACATGATTCTGAGATGCTTGACACCAGTTATATCACAAAGGTATTCAAGATAAAAAAGTTGATTTAGCAGTGCATGCAGTGCATTGGCATTGAAAGAATACATTTCAATATTACTCAAAACTACTGACTGCAGACCTAATGGAAACAACATAACATAACTCCCCACATGATTCTGAGATGTTTGACGCCAGCTATGTCACTCAGGCATTCAAGATAAAAAAGTTAATTTCTTATATCTTGCAGTGCGTTGGCATTGAAACAAGTATACATTTTAATTTTATTCACAGCTACTGACTGCAAATCTGATGGAACCATCATAGTATAACTCCCCACATGATTCTGAGATGTTTGACACCAGTTATATCACACAGGTATTCAAGATATAAAAGTTGATTTCTCAGTGCATGCAGAGCATTGGTATTGAGAGAATACATTTCAATATTACTCAAAACTACTGACTGCAAACCTAATGGAAACAACATAACATAACTCCCCACATGATTCTGAGATGTTTGACATCAGTTATATCACACAGGTATACAAGATAAAAAAGTTGATTTCTCAGTGCATGCTGTTCCTTGGCTTTGAAGGAAGGATATATTTCAATTTTACTCATAGGTACTGACTTCAAACATAATGGAAACTTCATAACATAACTCCCCACATGATTCTGAAATGTTTGACACCAGTTACATCACTCAGGCGTTCAAGATACAAAAGTACTTTTCTCTTAACATGCAGTGCGTTGGCATTGAAAGAAGTACACATTTCAATTTTACTCATTGGTACTGACTGCAAACATGATGGAAACATCATAACATAACTCCCCACATGATTCTGAGATGTTTGATACCACTTATATCACACAGGCATTCAAGGTAAAAAAGTTCATTTCTCAGTGGATGCAGTGCATTGGCATTGAGAGAATACATTTCAATATTACTCAAAAGTACTGACTGCAAACCTAATGGAAACAACATAACATAACTCCCCACATGATTCTGAGATGTTTGACACCAGTTATATGACTCAGGCATTCAACATCAAAAAGTTGATTTCTTATATCATGCAGTGCGTAGGCATTGAAACAAGTATACATTTGAATTTTACTCATAGCTACTGACTGCATTCCTGATGGAAACAGCATAACATAGCTACCGACATTATTCTGAGATGTTTGACACCAGTTACATCACGCAGGCGTTCAAGATAAAAACGTTGTTTTCTCTTAACATGCAGGGCGTTGGCTTTGAAAGAAGTATAAATTTCAATTTGACTCATAGGTACTGACTGCAAACATAATGGAAACATCATAGCATAACTCCACACATGATTCTGAGATGTTTGACACCAGTCATATCACACAGGTATACAAGATAAAAAAGTTGATTTCTCAGTGCACTCAGTGCATTGGCATTGAAAGAATACATTTCAATATTACTCAAAACTACTGACTGCAGACCTAATGGAAACAACATAACATAACTCCCCACATGATTCTGAGATGTTTGACATCAGTTATATCACACAGGTATACAAGATAAAAAAGTTGATTTCTCACTGCAGGCTGTTCCTTGGCTTTGAAGGAAGGATATATTTCAATTTTACTCATAGGTACTGACTTCAAGCATGATGGAAACATCATAATATAACTCCCCACATGATTCTGAGATGTTTGACACCAGTTACATCACTCAGGCGTTCAAGATACAAAAGTAGTTTTCTCTTAACATGCAGTGCGTTGGCATTGAAAGAAGTACACATTTCAATTTTACTCATTGGTACTGACTGCAAACATGATGGAAACATCATAACATAACTCCCCACATGATTCTGAGATGTTTGATACCAGTTATATCACACAGGCATTCAAGATAAAAAAGTTGATTTCTCAGTGCATGCAGTGCATTGGCATTGAGAGAATACATTTCAATATTACTCTAATGTACTGACTGCAAACCTAATGGAAACAACATAACATAACTACCCACATGATTCTGAGATGTTTGACACCAGTTATATCGCTCAGGCATTCAAACTAAAAAAGTTGTCTTCTCAGTGCATGCAGGGCAGTGGAATTGAACGAAGAATGCATTTCAATTTTACTCAAAACTACTGACTGCAAACCTAATGGAAACTTCGTAGCATAACCCCCCACATGATTCCTAGATGTTTGACGCCAGCTATGTCACTCAGGCATTCAAGATAAAAAAGTTGATTTCTTATATCTTGCAGAGCGTTGGCATTGAAACAAGTATACATTTTAATTTTACTCACAGCAACTGACTGCAAACCTGATGGAACCATCATAGTATAACTCCCCACATGATTCTGAGATGTCTGACACCAGTTATATCACACAGGTATTCAAGATAAAAAAGTTGATTTCTCAGTGCATGCAGAGCATTGGCATTGAGAGAATACATTTCAATATTACTCAAAACTACTGACTGCAAACCTAATGGAAACAACATAACATAACTCCCCACATGATTCTGAGATGTTTGACACCAGTTATATGACTGAGGCATTCAACATCAAAAAGTTGATTTCTTATATCATGCAGTGCGTTGGCATTGAAACAAGTATACATTTGAATTTTACTCATAGCTACTGACTGCAATCCTAATGGAAACAGCATAACATAGCTACCCACATTATTCTGAGATGTTTGACACCAGTTACATCACACAGGCGTTCAAGATAAAAACGTTGTTTTCTCTTAACATGCAGGGCGTTAGCTTTGAAAGAAGTATAAATTTCAATTTGACTCATAGGTACTGACTGCAAACATAATGGAAACATCATAGCATAACTCCACACATGATTCTGAGATGTTTGACACCAGTCATATCACACAGGTATACAAGATAAAAAAGTTGATTTCTCAGTGCACTCAGTGCATTGGCATTGAAAGAATACATTTCAATATTACTCAAAACTACTGACTGCAGACCTAATGGAAACAACATAACATAACTCCCCACATGATTCTGAGATGTTTGACATCAGTTATATCACACAGGTATACAAGATAAAAAAGTTGATTTCTCAGTGCAGGCTGTTCCTTGGCTTTGAAGGAAGGATATATTTCAATTTTACTCATAGGTACTGACTTCAAACATGATGGAAACATCATAATATGACTCCCCACATGATTCTGAGATGTTTAACACCAGTTACATCACTCAGGCGTTCAAGATACAAAAGTAGTTTTCTCTTAACATGCAGTGCGTTGGCATTGAAAGAAGTACACATTTCAATTTTACTCATTGGTACTGACTGCAAACATGATGGAAACATCATAACATAACTCCCCACATGATTCTGAGATGTTTGATACCAGTTATATCACACAGGCATTCAAGATAAAAAAGTTGATTTCTCAGTGCATGCAGTGCATTGGCATTGAGAGAATACATTTCAATATTACTCAAAAGTACTGACTGCAAACCTAATGGAAACAACATAACATAACTCCCCACATGATTCTGAGATGTTTGACACCAGTTATATGACTCAGGCATTCAATATCAAAAAGTTGATTTCTTATATCATGCAGTGCGTTGGCATTGAAACAAGTATACATTTGAATTTTACTCATAGCTACTGACTGCATTCCTGATGGAAACAGCATAACATAGCTACCGACATTATTCTGAGATGTTTGACACCAGTTACATCACACAGGCGTTCAAGATAAAAAAGTTGTTTTCTCTTAACATGCAGGGCGTTGGCTTTGAAAGAAGTATAAATTTCAATTTGACTCATAGGTACTGACTGCAAACATAATGGAAACATCATAGCATAACTCCCCACATGATTCTGAGATGTTTGACACCAGTCATATCACACAGGTATACAAGATAAAAAAGTTGATTTCTCAGTGCACTCAGTGCATTGGCATTGAAAGAATACATTTCAATATTACTCAAAACTACTGACTGCAGACCTAATGGAAACAACATAACATAACTCCCCACATGATTCTGAGATGTTTGACACCAGTTACATCACTCAGGCGTTCAAGATATAAAAGTTGTTTTCTCTTAACATGCAGGGCGTTGGCATTGAAAGAAGTATACACTTCAATTTTACTCATAGTTACTGACTGCAAAGATGATTGAAACATCATAGCATAACTCCCCACATGATTCTGAGATGCTTGACACCAGTTATATCACAAAGGTATTCAAGATAAAAAAGTTGATTTAGCAGTGCATGCAGTGCATTGGCATTGAAAGAATACATTTCAATATTACTCAAAACTACTGACTGCAATAACAATGGAAACAGCATAACATAACTAAGCAAACCTTATGGAAACAAAATAACATAACTCCCCACATGATTCTGTGATGTTTGACACCAGTTATATGACTCAGGCATTCAAACTAAAAAAGTTGATTTCTCAGTGCATGCAGGGAATTGGCATTGAAAGAATACATTTCAATATTACTCAAAACTACTGACTGCAAACCAAATGGAAACAACATAACATAACTCCCCACATGATTCTGAGATGTTTGACATCAGTTATATCACACAGGTATACAAGATAAAAAAGTTGATTTCTCAGTGCAGTCTGTTCCTTGGCTTTGAAGGAAGGATATATTTCAATTTTACTCATAGGTACTGACTTCAAACATGATGGAAACATCATAACATAACTCCCCACATGATTCTGAGATGTTTGACACCAGTTACATCACTCAGGCGTTCAAGATACAAAAGTAGTTTTCTCTTAACATGCAGTGCGTTGGCATTGAAAGAAGTACACATTTCAAATTTGCTCATTGGTACTGACTGCAAACATGATGGAAACATCATAACATAACTCCCCACATGATTCTGAGATGTTTGATACCACTTATATCACACAGGCATTCAAGGTAAAAAAGTTCATTTCTCAGTGGATGCAGTGCATTGGCATTGAGAGAATACATTTCAATATTACTCAAAAGTACTGACTGCAAACCTAATGGAAACAACATAACATAACTCCCCACATGATTCTGAGATGTTTGACACCAGTTATATGACTCAGGCATTCAACATCAAAAAGTTGATTTCTTATATCATGCAGTGCGTAGGCATTGAAACAAGTATACATTTGAATTTTACTCATAGCTACTGACTGCATTCCTGATGGAAACAGCATAACATAGCTACCGACATTATTCTGAGATGTTTGACACCAGTTACATCACGCAGGCGTTCAAGATAAAAACGTTGTTTTCTCTTAACATGCAGGGCGTTGGCTTTGAAAGAAGTATAAATTTCAATTTGACTCATAGGTACTGACTGCAAACATAATGGAAACATCATAGCATAACTCCACACATGATTCTGAGATGTTTGACACCAGTCATATCACACAGGTATACAAGATAAAAAAGTTGATTTCTCAGTGCACTCAGTGCATTGGCATTGAAAGAATACATTTCAATATTACTCAAAACTACTGACTGCAGACCTAATGGAAACAACATAACATAACTCCCCACATGATTCTGAGATGTTTGACATCAGTTATATCACACAGGTATACAAGATAAAAAAGTTGATTTCTCACTGCAGGCTGTTCCTTGGCTTTGAAGGAAGGATATATTTCAATTTTACTCATAGGTACTGACTTCAAGCATGATGGAAACATCATAATATAACTCCCCACATGATTCTGAGATGTTTGACACCAGTTACATCACTCAGGCGTTCAAGATACAAAAGTAGTTTTCTCTTAACATGCAGTGCGTTGGCATTGAAAGAAGTACACATTTCAATTTTACTCATTGGTACTGACTGCAAACATGATGGAAACATCATAACATAACTCCCCACATGATTCTGAGATGTTTGATACCAGTTATATCACACAGGCATTCAAGATAAAAAAGTTGATTTCTCAGTGCATGCAGTGCATTGGCATTGAGAGAATACATTTCAATATTACTCTAATGTACTGACTGCAAACCTAATGGAAACAACATAACATAACTACCCACATGATTCTGAGATGTTTGACACCAGTTATATCGCTCAGGCATTCAAACTAAAAAAGTTGTCTTCTCAGTGCATGCAGGGCAGTGGAATTGAACGAAGAATGCATTTCAATTTTACTCAAAACTACTGACTGCAAACCTAATGGAAACTTCGTAGCATAACCCCCCACATGATTCCTAGATGTTTGACGCCAGCTATGTCACTCAGGCATTCAAGATAAAAAAGTTGATTTCTTATATCTTGCAGAGCGTTGGCATTGAAACAAGTATACATTTTAATTTTACTCACAGCAACTGACTGCAAACCTGATGGAACCATCATAGTATAACTCCCCACATGATTCTGAGATGTCTGACACCAGTTATATCACACAGGTATTCAAGATAAAAAAGTTGATTTCTCAGTGCATGCAGAGCATTGGCATTGAGAGAATACATTTCAATATTACTCAAAACTACTGACTGCAAACCTAATGGAAACAACATAACATAACTCCCCACATGATTCTGAGATGTTTGACACCAGTTATATGACTGAGGCATTCAACATCAAAAAGTTGATTTCTTATATCATGCAGTGCGTTGGCATTGAAACAAGTATACATTTGAATTTTACTCATAGCTACTGACTGCAATCCTAATGGAAACAGCATAACATAGCTACCCACATTATTCTGAGATGTTTGACACCAGTTACATCACACAGGCGTTCAAGATAAAAACGTTGTTTTCTCTTAACATGCAGGGCGTTAGCTTTGAAAGAAGTATAAATTTCAATTTGACTCATAGGTACTGACTGCAAACATAATGGAAACATCATAGCATAACTCCACACATGATTCTGAGATGTTTGACACCAGTCATATCACACAGGTATACAAGATAAAAAAGTTGATTTCTCAGTGCACTCAGTGCATTGGCATTGAAAGAATACATTTCAATATTACTCAAAACTACTGACTGCAGACCTAATGGAAACAACATAACATAACTCCCCACATGATTCTGAGATGTTTGACATCAGTTATATCACACAGGTATACAAGATAAAAAAGTTGATTTCTCAGTGCAGGCTGTTCCTTGGCTTTGAAGGAAGGATATATTTCAATTTTACTCATAGGTACTGACTTCAAACATGATGGAAACATCATAATATGACTCCCCACATGATTCTGAGATGTTTAACACCAGTTACATCACTCAGGCGTTCAAGATACAAAAGTAGTTTTCTCTTAACATGCAGTGCGTTGGCATTGAAAGAAGTACACATTTCAATTTTACTCATTGGTACTGACTGCAAACATGATGGAAACATCATAACATAACTCCCCACATGATTCTGAGATGTTTGATACCAGTTATATCACACAGGCATTCAAGATAAAAAAGTTGATTTCTCAGTGCATGCAGTGCATTGGCATTGAGAGAATACATTTCAATATTACTCAAAAGTACTGACTGCAAACCTAATGGAAACAACATAACATAACTCCCCACATGATTCTGAGATGTTTGACACCAGTTATATGACTCAGGCATTCAATATCAAAAAGTTGATTTCTTATATCATGCAGTGCATTGGCATTGAAAGAATACATTTCAATATTACTCAAAACTACTGACTGCAGACCTAATGGAAACAACATAACATAACTCCCCACATGATTCTGAGATGTTTGACACCAGTTACATCACTCAGGCGTTCAAGATATAAAAGTTGTTTTCTCTTAACATGCAGGGCGTTGGCATTGAAAGAAGTATACACTTCAATTTTACTCATAGTTACTGACTGCAAAGATGATTGAAACATCATAGCATAACTCCCCACATGATTCTGAGATGCTTGACACCAGTTATATCACAAAGGTATTCAAGATAAAAAAGTTGATTTAGCAGTGCATGCAGTGCATTGGCATTGAAAGAATACATTTCAATATTACTCAAAACTACTGACTGCAATAACAATGGAAACAGCATAACATAACTAAGCAAACCTTATGGAAACAAAATAACATAACTCCCCACATGATTCTGTGATGTTTGACACCAGTTATATGACTCAGGCATTCAAACTAAAAAAGTTGATTTCTCAGTGCATGCAGGGAATTGGCATTGAAAGAATACATTTCAATATTACTCAAAACTACTGACTGCAAACCAAATGGAAACAACATAACATAACTCCCCACATGATTCTGAGATGTTTGACATCAGTTATATCACACAGGTATACAAGATAAAAAAGTTGATTTCTCAGTGCAGTCTGTTCCTTGGCTTTGAAGGAAGGATATATTTCAATTTTACTCATAGGTACTGACTTCAAACATGATGGAAACATCATAACATAACTCCCCACATGATTCTGAGATGTTTGACACCAGTTACATCACTCAGGCGTTCAAGATACAAAAGTAGTTTTCTCTTAACATGCAGTGCGTTGGCATTGAAAGAAGTACACATTTCAAATTTGCTCATTGGTACTGACTGCAAACATGATGGAAACATCATAACATAACTCCCCACATGATTCTGAGATGTTTGATACTAGTTATATCACACAGGCATTCAAGATAAAAAAGTTGATTTCTCAGTGTATGCAGTGCATTGGGATTGAGAGAATACATTTCAATATTACTCAAAAGTACTGACTGCAAACCTAATGGAAACAATATAACATAACTACCCACATGATTCTGAGATGTTTGACACCTGTTATATCACTCAGGCATTGAAGATAATAAAGTTGATTTCTCAGTGCACTCAGTGCATTGAAATTGAAAGAATACATTTCAATATTACTCAAAACTACTAACTGCAAACCTAATGGAAAGAACATAACATAACTCCCCACATGATTCTGAGATGTTTGACATCAGTTATATCACACAGGTATACAAGATAAAAAAGTTGATTTCTCAGTGCAGGCTGTTCCTTGGCTTTGAAGGAAGGATATATTTCAATTTTACTCATAGGTACTGACTTCAAACAGATGGAAACATCATAACATAACTCCCCACACGATTCTGAGATGTTTGTCACCAGTTACATCACTCAGGCGTTCAAGATACGAAAGTAGTTTTCTCTTAACCTGCAGTGCGTTGGCATTGAAAGAAGTACACATTTCAATTTTACTCATTGGTACTGACTGCAAACATCATGGAAACATCATAACATAACTCCCCACATGATTCTGAGATGTTTGACACCAGTTATATCACTCAGGCATTCAAACTAAAAAAGTTGTCTTCTCAGTGCATGCAGGGCATTGGAATTGAAAGAAGAATACATTTCAATTTTACTCAAAACTACTGACTGCAAACCTAATGGAAACTTCGTAGCATTACCCCCCACATGATTCTGAGATGTTTGACGCCAGCTATGTCACTCAGGCATTCAAGATAAAAAAGTTAATTTCTTATATCTTGCAGTGCGTTGGCATTGAAACAAGTATACATTTTAATTTTATTCACAGCTACTGACTGCAAGCCTGATGGAACCATCATAGTATAACTCCCCACATGATTCTGAGATGTTTGACTCCAGTTATATCACACAGGTATTCAAGATAAAAAAGTTGATTTCTCAGAGGATGCAGAGCATTGGCATTGAGAGAATACATTTCAATATTACTCAAAACTACTGACTGCAAACCTAATGGAAACAACATAACATAACTCCCCACATGATTCTGAGATGTTTGACACCAGTTATATGACTCAGGCATTCAACATCAAAAAGTTGATTTCTTATATCATGCAGTGCGTTGGCATTGAAACAAGTATACATTTGAATTTACTCATATCTACTGACTGCAATCCTAATGGAAACAGCATAACATAACTACCCACATGATTCTGAGATGTTTGACACCAGTTATATCACTCAGGCATTCAAACTAAAAAATGTTGTCTACTCAGTGCATGCAGGGCATTGGAATTGAAAGAAGAATACTTTTCAATTTTACTCAAAACTACTGACTGCAAACCTAATGGAAACTTCGTAGCATAACCCCCCACATGATTCTGAGATGCTTGACGCCAGCTATGTCACTCAGGCATTCAAGATAAAAAAGTTAATTTCTTATATCTTGCAGTGCGTTGGCATTGAAACAAGTATACATTTTAATTTTATTCACAGCTACTGACTGCAAACCTGATGGAACCATCATAGTATAACTCCCCACATGATTCTGAGATGTTTGACACCAGTTATATCACACAGGTATTCAAGATAAAAAAGTTGATTTCTCAGTGCATGCAGAGCATTGGCATTGAGAGAATACATTTCAATATTACTCAAAACTACTGACTGCAAACCTAATGGAAACAACATAACATAACTCCCCACATGATTCTGAGATGTTTGACACCAGTTATATGACTCAGGCATGCAACATCAAAAAGTTGATTTCTTATATCATGCAGTGCGTTGGCATTGAAACAAGTATACATTTGAATTTTACTCATAGCTACTGACTGCAATCCTAATGGAAACAGCATAACATAGCTACCCACATTATTCTGAGATGTTTGACACCAGTTACATCACACAGGCGTTCAAGATAAAAAAGTTGTTTTCTCTTAACATGCAGGGCGTTGGCTTTGAAAGAAGTATAAATTTCAATTTGACTCATAGGTACTGACTGCAAACATAATGGAAACATCATAGCATAACTCCCCACATGATTCTGAGATGTTTGATACCAGTTATATCACACAGGCTTTCAAGATAAAAAAGTTGATTTCTCAGTGTATGCAGTGCATTGGCATTGAGAGAATACATTTCAATATTACTCAAAAGTACTGACTGCAAACCTAATGGAAACAACATAACAGAACTACCCACATGATTCTGAGATGTTTGACACCAGTTACATCACTCAGGCGTTCAAGATACAAAAGTAGTTTTCTCTTAACATGCAGTGCGTTGGCATTGAAAGAAGTACACATTTCAATTTTACTCACAGCTACTGACTGCAAACATGATGGAAACATCATAACATAACTCCCCACAAGATTCTGAGATGTTTGATACCAGTTATATCACACAGGCATTCAAGATAAAAAAGTTGATTTCTCAGTGCATGCAGTGCATTGGCATTGAGAGAATACATTTCAATATTACTCAAATATACTGACCTAATACATTTCAATATTACTCAAATCTACCTAATGGAAACAACATAACATAACTACCCACATGATTCTGAGATGTTTGACACCAGTTATATCACTCAGGCATTCAAACTAAAAAAGTTGTCTTCTCAGTGCATGCAGGGCTTTGGAATTGAAAGAAGAATACATTTCAATTTTACTCAAAACTACTGACTGCAAACCTAATGGAAACTTCGTAGCATAACCCCCCACATGATTCTGAGATGTTTCACACCAGCTATGTCACTCATTCAAGATATTCAAGATATCACCAGCTATTCAAGATAAAAAAGTTAATTTCTTATATCTTGCAGTGCGTTGGCATTGAAACAAGTATACATTTTAATTTTATTCACAGCTACTGACTGCAAACCTGATGGAACCATCATAGTATAACTCCCCACATGATTCTGAGATGTTTGACACCAGTTATATCACACAGGTATTCAAGATAAAAAAGTTGATTTCTCAGTGCATGCAGAGCATTGGCATTGAGAGAATACATTTCAATATTACTCAAAACTACTGACTGCAAACCTAATGGAAACAGCATAACATAACTCCCCACATGATTCTGAGATGTTTGACAACAGTTACATCACTCAGGCGTTCAAGATATAAAAGTTGTTTTCTCTTAACATGCAGGGCGTTGGCATTGAAAGAAGTATACACTTCAATTTTACTCATAGTTACTGACTGCAAAGATGATTGAAACATCATAGCATAACTCCCCACATGATTCTGAGATGTTTGACACCAGTTACATCACTCAGGCGTTCAAGATATAAAAGTTGTTTTCTCTTAACATGCAGGACGTTGGCATTGAAAGAAGTATACACTTCAATTTTACTCATAGTTACTGACTGCAAAGATGATTGAAACATCATAGCATAACTCCCCACATGATTCTGAGATGCTTGACACCAGTTATATCACAAAGGTATTCAAGATAAAAAAGTTGATTTAGCAGTGCATGCAGTGCATTGGCATTGAAAGAATACATTTCAATATTACTCAAAACTACTGACTGCAATAACAATGGAAACAGCATAACATAACTAAGCAAACCTTATGGAAACAAAATAACATAACTCCCCACATGATTCTGTGATGTTTGACACCAGTTATATGACTCAGGCATTCAAACTAAAAAAGTTGATTTCTCAGTGCATGCAGGGAATTGGCATTGAAAGAATACATTTCAATATTACTCAAAACTACTGACTGCAAACCAAATGGAAACAACATAACATAACTCCCCACATGATTCTGAGATGTTTGACATCAGTTATATCACACAGGTATACAAGATAAAAAAGTTGATTTCTCAGTGCAGTCTGTTCCTTGGCTTTGAAGGAAGGATATATTTCAATTTTACTCATAGGTACTGACTTCAAACATGATGGAAACATCATAACATAACTCCCCACATGATTCTGAGATGTTTGACACCAGTTACATCACTCAGGCGTTCAAGATACAAAAGTAGTTTTCTCTTAACATGCAGTGCGTTGGCATTGAAAGAAGTACACATTTCAAATTTGCTCATTGGTACTGACTGCAAACATGATGGAAACATCATAACATAACTCCCCACATGATTCTGAGATGTTTGATACTAGTTATATCACACAGGCATTCAAGATAAAAAAGTTGATTTCTCAGTGTATGCAGTGCATTGGGATTGAGAGAATACATTTCAATATTACTCAAAAGTACTGACTGCAAACCTAATGGAAACAATATAACATAACTACCCACATGATTCTGAGATGTTTGACACCTGTTATATCACTCAGGCATTGAAGATAATAAAGTTGATTTCTCAGTGCACTCAGTGCATTGAAATTGAAAGAATACATTTCAATATTACTCAAAACTACTAACTGCAAACCTAATGGAAAGAACATAACATAACTCCCCACATGATTCTGAGATGTTTGACATCAGTTATATCACACAGGTATACAAGATAAAAAAGTTGATTTCTCAGTGCAGGCTGTTCCTTGGCTTTGAAGGAAGGATATATTTCAATTTTACTCATAGGTACTGACTTCAAACAGATGGAAACATCATAACATAACTCCCCACACGATTCTGAGATGTTTGTCACCAGTTACATCACTCAGGCGTTCAAGATACGAAAGTAGTTTTCTCTTAACCTGCAGTGCGTTGGCATTGAAAGAAGTACACATTTCAATTTTACTCATTGGTACTGACTGCAAACATCATGGAAACATCATAACATAACTCCCCACATGATTCTGAGATGTTTGACACCAGTTATATCACTCAGGCATTCAAACTAAAAAAGTTGTCTTCTCAGTGCATGCAGGGCATTGGAATTGAAAGAAGAATACATTTCAATTTTACTCAAAACTACTGACTGCAAACCTAATGGAAACTTCGTAGCATTACCCCCCACATGATTCTGAGATGTTTGACGCCAGCTATGTCACTCAGGCATTCAAGATAAAAAAGTTAATTTCTTATATCTTGCAGTGCGTTGGCATTGAAACAAGTATACACTTTAATTTTATTCACAGCTACTGACTGCAAGCCTGATGGAACCATCATAGTATAACTCCCCACATGATTCTGAGATGTTTGACTCCAGTTATATCACACAGGTATTCAAGATAAAAAAGTTGATTTCTCAGAGGATGCAGAGCATTGGCATTGAGAGAATACATTTCAATATTACTCAAAACTACTGACTGCAAACCTAATGGAAACAACATAACATAACTCCCCACATGATTCTGAGATGTTTGACACCAGTTATATGACTCAGGCATTCAACATCAAAAAGTTGATTTCTTATATCATGCAGTGCGTTGGCATTGAAACAAGTATACATTTGAATTTACTCATATCTACTGACTGCAATCCTAATGGAAACAGCATAACATAACTACCCACATGATTCTGAGATGTTTGACACCAGTTATATCACTCAGGCATTCAAACTAAAAAATGTTGTCTACTCAGTGCATGCAGGGCATTGGAATTGAAAGAAGAATACTTTTCAATTTTACTCAAAACTACTGACTGCAAACCTAATGGAAACTTCGTAGCATAACCCCCCACATGATTCTGAGATGCTTGACGCCAGCTATGTCACTCAGGCATTCAAGATAAAAAAGTTAATTTCTTATATCTTGCAGTGCGTTGGCATTGAAACAAGTATACATTTTAATTTTATTCACAGCTACTGACTGCAAACCTGATGGAACCATCATAGTATAACTCCCCACATGATTCTGAGATGTTTGACACCAGTTATATCACACAGGTATTCAAGATAAAAAAGTTGATTTCTCAGTGCATGCAGAGCATTGGCATTGAGAGAATACATTTCAATATTACTCAAAACTACTGACTGCAAACCTAATGGAAACAACATAACATAACTCCCCACATGATTCTGAGATGTTTGACACCAGTTATATGACTCAGGCATGCAACATCAAAAAGTTGATTTCTTATATCATGCAGTGCGTTGGCATTGAAACAAGTATACATTTGAATTTTACTCATAGCTACTGACTGCAATCCTAATGGAAACAGCATAACATAGCTACCCACATTATTCTGAGATGTTTGACACCAGTTACATCACACAGGCGTTCAAGATAAAAAAGTTGTTTTCTCTTAACATGCAGGGCGTTGGCTTTGAAAGAAGTATAAATTTCAATTTGACTCATAGGTACTGACTGCAAACATAATGGAAACATCATAGCATAACTCCCCACATGATTCTGAGATGTTTGATACCAGTTATATCACACAGGCTTTCAAGATAAAAAAGTTGATTTCTCAGTGTATGCAGTGCATTGGCATTGAGAGAATACATTTCAATATTACTCAAAAGTACTGACTGCAAACCTAATGGAAACAACATAACAGAACTACCCACATGATTCTGAGATGTTTGACACCAGTTACATCACTCAGGCGTTCAAGATACAAAAGTAGTTTTCTCTTAACATGCAGTGCGTTGGCATTGAAAGAAGTACACATTTCAATTTTACTCACAGCTACTGACTGCAAACATGATGGAAACATCATAACATAACTCCCCACAAGATTCTGAGATGTTTGATACCAGTTATATCACACAGGCATTCAAGATAAAAAAGTTGATTTCTCAGTGCATGCAGTGCATTGGCATTGAGAGAATACATTTCAATATTACTCAAATATACTGACCTAATACATTTCAATATTACTCAAATCTACCTAATGGAAACAACATAACATAACTACCCACATGATTCTGAGATGTTTGACACCAGTTATATCACTCAGGCATTCAAACTAAAAAAGTTGTCTTCTCAGTGCATGCAGGGCTTTGGAATTGAAAGAAGAATACATTTCAATTTTACTCAAAACTACTGACTGCAAACCTAATGGAAACTTCGTAGCATAACCCCCCACATGATTCTGAGATGTTTCACACCAGCTATGTCACTCATTCAAGATATTCAAGATATCACCAGGTATTCAAGATAAAAAAGTTAATTTCTTATATCTTGCAGTGCGTTGGCATTGAAACAAGTATACATTTTAATTTTATTCACAGCTACTGACTGCAAACCTGATGGAACCATCATAGTATAACTCCCCACATGATTCTGAGATGTTTGACACCAGTTATATCACACAGGTATTCAAGATAAAAAAGTTGATTTCTCAGTGCATGCAGAGCATTGGCATTGAGAGAATACATTTCAATATTACTCAAAACTACTGACTGCAAACCTAATGGAAACAGCATAACATAACTCCCCACATGATTCTGAGATGTTTGACAACAGTTACATCACTCAGGCGTTCAAGATATAAAAGTTGTTTTCTCTTAACATGCAGGGCGTTGGCATTGAAAGAAGTATACACTTCAATTTTACTCATAGTTACTGACTGCAAAGATGATTGAAACATCATAGCATAACTCCCCACATGATTCTGAGATGCTTGACACCAGTTATATCACAAAGGTATTCAAGATAAAAAAGTTGATTTAGCAGTGCATGCAGTGCATTGGCATTGAAAGAATACATTTCAGTATTACTCAAAACTACTGACTGCAATAACAATGGAAACAGCATAACATAACTAAGCAAACCTTATGGAAACAAAATAACATAACTCCCCACATGATTCTGAGATGTTTGACACCAGTTATATGACTCAGGCATTCAAACTAAAAAAGTTGATTTCTCAGTGCATGCAGGGAATTGGCATTGAAAGAATACATTTCAATATTACTCAAAACTACTGACTGCAAACCTAATGGAAACAACATAACATAACTCCCCACATGATTCTGAGATGTTTGACATCAGTTATATCACACAGGTATACAAGATAAAAAAGTTGATTTCTCAGTGCAGGCTGTTCCTTGGCTTTGAAGGAAGGATATATTTCAATTTTACTCATAGGTACTGACTTCAAACATGATGGAAACATCATAACATAACTCCCCACATGATTCTGAGATGTTTGACACCAGTTACATCACTCAGGCGTTCAAGATACAAAAGTAGTTTTCTCTTAACATGCAGTGCGTTGGCATTGAAAGAAGTACACATTTCAATTTTACTCATTGGTACTGACTGCAAACATGATGGAAACATCATAACATAACTCCCCACATGATTCTGAGATGTTTGATACTAGTAATATCACACAGGCATTCAAGATAAAAAAGTTGATTTCTCAGTGTATGCAGTGCATTGGGATTGAGAGAATACATTTCAATATTACTCAAAAGTACTGACTGCAAACCTAATGGAAACAATATAACATAACTACCCACATGATTCTGAGATGTTTGACACCAGTTATATCACTCAGGCATTGAAGATAAAAAAGTTGATTTCTCAGTGCACTCAGTGCATTGGCATTGAAAGAATACATTTCAATATTACTCAAAACTACTGACTGCAAACCTAATGGAAAGAACATAACATAACTCCCCACATGATTCTGAGATGTTTGACATCAGTTATATCACACAGGTATACAAGATAAAAAAGTTGATTTCTCAGTGCAGGCTGTTCCTTGGCTTTGAAGGAAGGATATATTTCAATTTTACACATAGGTACTGACTTCAAACAGATGGAAACATCATAACATAACTCCCCACATGATTCTGAGATGTTTGTCACCAGTTACATCACTCAGGCGTTCAAGATACAAAAGTAGTTTTTCTCTTAACATGCAGTGCGTTGGCATTGAAAGAAGTACACATTTCAATTTTACTCATTGGTACTGACTGCAAACATGATGGAAACACCATAACATAACTCCCCACATGATTCTGAGATGTTTGATACCAGTTATATCACACAGGCATTCAAGATAAAAACGTTGATTTCTCAGTGCATGCAGTGCATTTGCATTGAGAGAATACATTTCAATATTCCTCAAATGTACTGACTGCAAACCTAATGGAAACAACATAACATAACTACCCACATGATTCTGAGATGTTTGACACCAGTTATATCACTCAGGCATTCAAACTAAAAAAGTTGTCTTCTCAGTGCATGCAGGGCATTGGAATTGAAAGAAGAATACATTTCAATTTTACTCAAAACTACTGACTGCAAACCTAATGTAAACTTCGTAGCATAACCCCCCACATGATTCTGAGATGTTTGACACCAGTTATATGACTCAGGCATTCAAACTAAAAAAGTTGATTTCTCAGTGCATGCAGGGCATTGAAATTGAAAGAAGAATACATTACAATTTTACTCAAAACTACTGACTGCAAACCTAATGGAAACTTCTTAGCATAACTCCCCACATGATTCTGAGATGTTTGACACCAGTTATATCACACAGGTATTCAAGATAAAAAAGTTGATTTCTCAGTGCATGCAGAGCATTGGCATTGATAGAATACATTTCAATATTACTCAAAACTACTGACTGCAGACCTAATGGAAACAACATAACATAACTCCCCACATGATTCTGAGATGTTTGACACCAGTTACATCACTCAGGCGTTCAAGATATAAAAGTTGTTTTCTCTTAACATGCAGGGCGTTGGCATTGAAAGAAGGATACACTTCAATTTTACTCATAGTTACTGACTGCAAAGATGATTGAAACATCATAGCATAACTCCCCACATGATTCTGAGATGCTTGACACGAGTTATATCACAAAGGTATTCAAGATAAAAAATGTTGATTTAGCAGTGCATGCAGTGCATTGGCATTGAAAGAATACATTTCAATTTTACTCATTGGTACTGACTGCAAACATGATGGAAACATCATAACATAACTCCCCACATGATTCTGAGATGTTTGATACTAGTAATATCACACAGGCATTCAAGATAAAAAAGTTGATTTCTCAGTGTATGCAGTGCATTGGGATTGAGAGAATACATTTCAATATTACTCAAAAGTACTGACTGCAAACCTAATGGAAACAACATAACATAACTACCCACATGATTCTGAGATGTTTGACACCAGTTATATCACTCAGGCATTCAAACTAAAAAAGTTGTCTTCTCAGTGCATGCAGGGCTTTCGAATTGAAAGAAGAATATATTTCAATTTTACTCAAAACTACTGACTGCAAACCTAATGGAAACTTCGTAGCATAACCCCCCACATGATTCTCAGATGTTTGACGCCAGCTATGTCACTCAGGCATTCAAGATAAAAAAGTTGATTTCTTATATCTTGCAGTGCGTTGGCATTGAAACAAGTATACATTTTAATTTTCTTCACAGCTACTGACTGCAAACCTGATTGAACCATCATAGTATAACTCCCCACATGATTCTGAGATGTTTGACACCAGTTATATGACTCAGGCATTCAAGATAAAAAAGTTGATTTCTTATAACATGCAGTGCGTTGGCATTTAATCCAGTATACATTTCAATTTTACTCATAGGTACTGACTGCAAACATGATGGAAACATCATAACATAACTCCCCACATGATTCTGAGATGTTTGACACCAGTTATATCACACAGGTATTCAAGATAAAAAAGTTGATTTCTCAGTGCATGCAGAGCATTGGCATTGAAAGAATACATTTCAATATTACTCAAAACTACTGACTGCAATCCTAATGTAAACAACATAACATAGCTACCCACATTATTCTGAGATGTTTGACACCAGTTGCATCACACAGGCGTTCATGATAAAAAAGTTGTTTTCTCTTAACATGCATGCGTTGGCTTTGAAAGAAGTATAAATTTCAATTTGACTCATAGGTACTGACTGCAAACATAATGGAAACAACATAACGTAACTCCCCACATGATTCTGAGATGTTTGACACCAGTCATATCACACAGGTATACAAGATAAAAAAGTTGATTTCTCAGTGCACTTAGTGCATTGGCAGTGAAAGAATACATTTCAATATTACTCAAAACTACTGTCTGCAGACCTAATGGAAACAACATAACATAACTCCCCACATGATTCTGAGATGTTTGACACCAGTTACATCACTCAGGCGTTCAGGATATAAAAGTTGTTTTCTCTTAACATGCAGGGCGTTGGCATTGAAAGAAGTATACATTTCAATTTACTCATAGTTACTGACTGCAAACATGATTGAAACATCATAGCATAACTCCCCACTTGATTCTGAGATGTTTGACACCAGTTATATCACAAAGGTATTCAAGATAAAAAAGTTGATTTAGCAGTGCATGCAGTGCATTTTCATTGAAAGAATATATTTCAATATTAATCAAAACTACTGACTGCAATCACAATGGAAACAGCAAAACATAACGAAGCAAACCTTATGGAAACAAAATAACATAACTCCCCACATGATTCTGAGATGTTTGACACCAGTTATATGACTCAGGCATTCAAACTAAAAAAGTTGATTTCTCAGTGCATGCAGGGCATTGAAATTGAAAGAAGAATACATTTCAATTTTACTCAAAACTACTGACTGGAAACCTAATGGAAACTTCTTAGCATAACTCCCCACATGATTCTGAGAAGTTTGACACCAGTTATATGACTCAGACATTCAAGATAAAAAAGTTGTTTTCTCTTAACATGCAGGGCTTTGGCTTTTAAAGATGTATACATTTCAATTTGACTCATAGGTACTGACTGCAAACATGATGTAAACATCATAGCATAACTCCCCACATGATTCTGAGATGTTTGACAACAGTTTTATGACTCAGGCATTCAAGATAAAAAAGTTGACTTCTTATAACATGCAGTGCGTTGGCATTGAATCTAGTATACATTTCAATTTTACTCATAGGTACTGACTGCAAACATGATGGAAACATCATCACATAACTCCCCACATGATTCTGAGATGTTTGACACCAGTTATATCACACAGGTATTCAAGATAAAAAAGGTTGATATTTCAGAGCAAGAAGAGAAATGGCATTGAGAGAATACATTTCAATATTACTCAAAACTACTGACTGCAAACCTAATGCAAACAACATAACATAACTACCCACATGATTCTGAGATGTTTGACACCAGTTTTATGAGTCAGGCATTGAAGATAAAAAAGTTGATTTCTCAGTGCACTCAGTGCATTGGCATTGACAGAATACATTTCAATATTACTCAAAACTACTGACTGCAAACCTAATGGAAAGAACATAACATAACTCCCCACATGATTCTGAGATGTTTGACACCAGTTATATCACACAGGTATTCAAGATAAAAAAGGTTGATATTTCAGAGCAAGAAGAGAAATGGCATTGAGAGAATACATTTCAATATTACTCAAAACTACTGACTGCAAACCTAATGCAAACAACATAACATAACTACCCACATGATTCTGAGATGTTTGACACCAGTTTTATGAGTCAGGCATTGAAGATAAAAAAGTTGATTTCTCAGTGCACTCAGTGCATTGGCATTGACAGAATACATTTCAATATTACTCAAAACTACTGACTGCAAACCTAATGGAAAGAACATAACATAACTCCCCACATGATTCTGAGATGTTTGACATCAGTTATATCACACAGGTATACAAGATAAAAAAGTTGTCTTCTCAGTGCATGCAGGGCTTTGGAATTGAAAGAAGAATATATTTTAATTTTACTCAAAACTACTGACTGCAAACCTAATGGAAACTTCGTAGCATAACCCCCCACATGATTCTCAGATGTTTGACGCCAGCTATTTCACTCAGGCATTCAAGATAAAAAAGGTTGATTTCTTATATCTTGCAGTGCGTTGGCATTGAAACAAGTATACATTTTAATTTTCTTCACAGCTACTGACTGCAAACCTGATTGAACCATCATAGTATAACTCCCCACATGATTCTGAGATGTTCGACACCAGTTATATGACTCAGGCATTCAACATCAAAAAGTTGATTTCTTATATCATGCAGTGCGTTGGCATTGAAACAAGTATACATTTGAATTTTACTCATAGCTACTGACTGCAAACCTGATGGAAACTACTTAACATAACTCCCCACATCATCCTGAGATGTTTAACAGCAGTTATATCACACAGGTATTCAAGATAAAAAAAGTTGATTTCTCAGTGCATGCAGTGCATTGGCATTGAAAGAATACATTTCAAAATTACTCAAAACTACTGACTGCAATCCTAATGGAAACAGCATAACACAGCTACCCACATTATTCTGAGATGTTTGACACCAGTTACATCGCACAGGTATACAAGATAAAAAAGTTGATTTCTCAGTGCAGGCTGTTCCTTGGCTTTGAAGGAAGTATAAATTTTAATTTGACTCAGAGGTACTGACTGCAAACATAATGGAAACATCACAGCATAACTCCCCACATGATTCTGAGATGTTTGACACCAGTTATATCACACAGGTATCCAAGATAAAAAAGTTGATTTCTCAGTGCACTCAGTGCATTGGCATTGAAAGAATACATTTCAATATTACTCAAAACTACTGACTGCAGACCTAATGGATACAACATAACATAACTCCCCACATGATTCTGAGATGTTTGACACCAGTTACATCACTCAGGCGTTCAAGATATAAAAGTTGTTTTCTCTTAACATGCAGGGCGTTGGCATTGAAAGAAGTATACATTTCAATTTTACTCATAGTTACTGACTGCAAACATGATTGAAACATCATAGCATAACTCCCCACATGATTCTGAGATGTTTGACACCAGTTATATCACAAAGGTATTCAAGATAAAAAAGTTGATTTCTCAGTGCATGCAGTGCATTGGCATAGAAAGAATACATTTCAATAATACTCAAAACTACTGTATGCAATCACAATGGAAACAGCATAACATAAGTAAGCAAACCTTATGGAAACAAAATAACATAACTCCCCACATGATTCTGAGATGTTTGACACCAGTTATATGACTCAGGCATTCAAACTAAAAAAGTTGATTTCTCAGTGCGTGCAGGGCATTGAAATTGAAAGAAGAATACATTTCAATTTTACTCAAAACTACTGACTGCAAACCTAATGGAAACTTCTTAGCATAACTCCCCACATGATTCTGAGAAGTTTGACACCAGTTATATGACTCAGGCATTCAAGATAAAAAAGTTGTTTTCTCTTAACATGCAGGGCTTTGGCTTTTAAGGATGTATACATTTCAATTTGACTCATAGGTACTGACTGCAAACATGATGTAAACATCATAGCATAACTCCCCACATGATTCTGAGATGTTTGACACCAGTTTTATGACTCGCATTCAAGATAAAAAAGTTGACTTCTTATAACATGCAGTGCGTTGGCATTGAATCCAGTATACATTTCAATTTTACTCATAGGTACTGACTGCAAACATGATGGAAACATCATCACATAACTCCCCACATGATTCTGAGATGTTTGACACCAGTTATATCACACAGGTATTCAAGATAAAAAAGTTGATATTTCAGAGCATGAAGAGAAATGGCATTGAGAGAATACATTTCAATTTTACTCAAAACTACTGACTGCAAACCTAATGGAAACTTCGTAGCATAACTTCCCACATGATTCTGAGATGTTTGACACCACTTATATGACTCAGGCATTCAAGATAAAAAATGTTGGTTTCTTTTCTCATGCAGGGCGCTGGCATTGAAACAAGTATACATTTTAATATTACTCATAGGTACTGACTGCAAACATGATGGAAACATCATAGCATAACTCCCCACATGGTTCTGAGATGTTTGACACCAGCCATATCACTCAGGCATTCAAACTAAAAAAGTTGATTTCTCAGTGCATGCAGGGCTTTGGAATTGAAAGAAGAATACATTTCAATTTTTCTCAAAACTACTGCTGCAAAAGTAAAGGAAGCATCTGAGCATAACTATCTGCATGATTCTGAGATGTTTGACACCAGTTATATGACTCAGGCATTCAAGATAAAAAAGTTGATTTCTCAGTGCATGCAGTGCATTGGCATGAAAGAATACATTTCAATATTACTCAAAACTACTGACTGCAATCCTAATGGACACCGGATAACATAGCTACCCACATTATTCTGAGATGTTTGACACCAGTTACATCACACAGGCGTTCAAGATAAAAAAGTTGTTTTCTCTTAACATGCAGGGCGTTGGCTTTGAAAGAAGTATAAATTTTAATTTGACTCAGAGGTACTGACTGCAAACATAATGGAAACATCACAGCATAACTCCCCACATGATTCTGAGATGTTTGACACCAGTTATATCACACAGGTATCCAAGATAAAAAAGTTGATTTCTCAGTGCACTCAGTGCATTGGCATTGAAAGAATACATTTCAATATTACTCAAAACTACTGACTGCAGACCTAATGGATACAACATAACATAACTCCCCACATGATTCTGAGATGTTTGACACCAGTTACATCACTCAGGCGTTCAAGATATAAAAGTTGTTTTCTCTTAACATGCAGGGCGTTGGCATTGAAAGAAGTATACATTTCAATTTTACTCATAGTTACTGACTGCAAACATGATTGAAACATCATAGCATAACTCCCCACATGATTCTGAGATGTTTGACACCAGTTATATCACAAAGGTATTCAAGATAAAAAAGTTGATTTCTCAGTGCATGCAGTGCATTGGCATAGAAAGAATACATTTCAATATTACTCAAAACTACTGTATGCAATCACAATGGAAACAGCATAACATAACTAAGCAAACCTTATGGAAACAAAATAACATAACTCCCCACATGATTCTGAGATGTTTGACACCAGTTATATGACTCAGGCATTCAAACTAAAAAAGTTGATTTCTCAGTGCGTGCAGGGCATTGAAATTGAAAGAAGAATACATTTCAATTTTACTCAAAACTACTGACTGCAAACCTAATGGAAACTTCTTAGCATAACTCCCCACATGATTCTGAGAAGTTTGACACCAGTTATATGACTCAGGCATTCAAGATAAAAAAGTTGTTTTCTCTTAACATGCAGGGCTTTGGCTTTTAAGGATGTATACATTTCAATTTGACTCATAGGTACTGACTGCAAACATGATGTAAACATCATAGCATAACTCCCCACATGATTCTGAGATGTTTGACACCAGTTTTATGACTCGCATTCAAGATAAAAAAGTTGACTTCTTATAACATGCAGTGCGTTGGCATTGAATCCAGTATACATTTCAATTTTACTCATAGGTACTGACTGCAAACATGATGGAAACATCATCACATAACTCCCCACATGATTCTGAGATGTTTGACACCAGTTATATCACACAGGTATTCAAGATAAAAAAGTTGATATTTCAGAGCATGAAGAGAAATGGCATTGAGAGAATACATTTCAATTTTACTCAAAACTACTGACTGCAAACCTAATGGAAACTTCGTAGCATAACTTCCCACATGATTCTGAGATGTTTGACACCACTTATATGACTCAGGCATTCAAGATAAAAAATGTTGGTTTCTTTTCTCATGCAGGGCGCTGGCATTGAAACAAGTATACATTTTAATATTACTCATAGGTACTGACTGCAAACATGATGGAAACATCATAGCATAACTCCCCACATGGTTCTGAGATGTTTGACACCAGCCATATCACTCAGGCATTCAAACTAAAAAAGTTGATTTCTCAGTGCATGCAGGGCTTTGGAATTGAAAGAAGAATACATTTCAATTTTTCTCAAAACTACTGCTGCAAAAGTAAAGGAAGCATCTGAGCATAACTATCTGCATGATTCTGAGATGTTTGACACCAGTTATATGACTCAGGCATTCAAGATAAAAAAGTTGATTTCTCAGTGCATGCAGTGCATTGGCATGAAAGAATACATTTCAATATTACTCAAAACTACTGACTGCAATCCTAATGGACACCGGATAACATAGCTACCCACATTATTCTGAGATGTTTGACACCAGTTACATCACACAGGCGTTCAAGATAAAAAAGTTGTTTTCTCTTAACATGCAGGGCGTTGGCTTTGAAAGAAGTATAAATTTTAATTTGACTCAGAGGTACTGACTGCAAACATAATGGAAACATCACAGCATAACTCCCCACATGATTCTGAGATGTTTGACACCAGTTATATCACACAGGTATCCAAGATAAAAAAGTTGATTTCTCAGTGCACTCAGTGCATTGGCATTGAAAGAATACATTTCAATATTACTCAAAACTACTGACTGCAGACCTAATGGATACAACATAACATAACTCCCCACATGATTCTGAGATGTTTGACACCAGTTACATCACTCAGGCGTTCAAGATATAAAAGTTGTTTTCTCTTAACATGCAGGGCGTTGGCATTGAAAGAAGTATACATTTCAATTTTACTCATAGTTACTGACTGCAAACATGATTGAAACATCATAGCATAACTCCCCACATGATTCTGAGATGTTTGACACCAGTTATATCACAAAGGTATTCAAGATAAAAAAGTTGATTTCTCAGTGCATGCAGTGCATTGGCATAGAAAGAATACATTTCAATATTACTCAAAACTACTGTATGCAATCACAATGGAAACAGCATAACATAACTAAGCAAACCTTATGGAAACAAAATAACATAACTCCCCACATGATTCTGAGATGTTTGACACCAGTTATATGACTCAGGCATTCAAACTAAAAAAGTTGATTTCTCAGTGCGTGCAGGGCATTGAAATTGAAAGAAGAATACATTTCAATTTTACTCAAAACTACTGACTGCAAACCTAATGGAAACTTCTTAGCATAACTCCCCACATGATTCTGAGAAGTTTGACACCAGTTATATGACTCAGGCATTCAAGATAAAAAAGTTGTTTTCTCTTAACATGCAGGGCTTTGGCTTTTAAAGATGTATACATTTCAATTTGACTCATAGGTACTGACTGCAAACATGATGTAAACATCATAGCATAACTCCCCACATGATTCTGAGATGTTTGACACCAGTTTTATGACTCAGGCATTCAAGATAAAAAAGTTGACTTCTTATAACATGCAGTGGGTTGGCATTGAATCCAGTATACATTTCAATTTTACTCATAGGTACTGACTGCAAACATGATGGAAACATCATCACATAACTCCCCACATGATTCTGAGATGTTTGACACCAGTTATATCACACAGGTATTCAAGATAAAAAAGTTGATATTTCAGAGCATGAAGAGAAATGGCATTGAGAGAATACATTTCAATATTACTCAAAACTACTGACTGCAAACCTAATGCAAACAACATAACATAACTACCCACATGATTCTGAGATGTTTGACACCAGTTATATGACTCAGGCATTGAAGATAAAAAAGTTGATTTCTCAGTGCACTCAGTGCATTGGCATTGAAAGAATACATTTCAATATTACTCAAAACTACTGACTGCAAACCTAATGGAAAGAACATAACATAACTCCCCACATGATTCTGAGATGTTTGACATCAGTTATATCACACAGGTATACAAGATAAAAAAGTTGATTTCTCAGTGCAGGCTGTTCCTTGGCTTTGAAGGAAAGATATATTTCAATTTTACTCATAGGTACTGACTTCAAACATGATGGAAACATCATAACATAACTCCCCACATGATTCTGAGATGTTTGCCACCAGTTATATCACACAGGCATTCAAGTTAAAAAATTTGATTTCTCAGTGCATGTAGAGCATTGGGATTGAGAGAATAAATTTCAATATTACTCAAAAATACTGACTGCAAACCTAATGGAAACAACATAACATAACTACCCACATGATTCTGAGATGTTTGACACCAGTTATATCACTCAGGCATTCAAACTAAAAAAGTTGTCTTCTCAGTGCATGCAGGGCTTTGGAATTGAAAGAAGAATATATTTCAATTTTACTCAAAACTACTGACTGCAAACCTAATGGAAACTTCGTAGCATAACCCCCCACATGATTCTGAGATGTTTGACGCCAGCTATGTCACTCAGGCATTCAAGATAAAAAAGTTGATTTCTTATATCTTGCAGTGCGTTGGCATTGAAACAAGTATACATTTTAATTTTCTTCACAGCTACTGACTGCAAACCTGATTGAACCATCATAGTATAACTCCCCACATGATTCTGAGATGTTTGACACCAGTTATATGACTCAGGCATTCAATATCAAAAAGTTGATTTCTTATATCATGCAGTGCGTTGGCATTGAAACAAGTATACATTTGAATTTTACTCATAGCTACTGACTGCAAACCTGATGGAAACTGCTTAACATAACTCCCCACATGATTCTGAGATGTTTGACACCAGTTACATCACTCAGGCGTTCAAGATATAAAAGTTGTTTTCTCTTAACATGCAGGGCGTTGGCATTGAAAGAAGTATACATTTCAATTTACTCATAGTTACTGACTGCAAACATGATTGAAACATCATAGCATAACTCCCCACTTGATTCTGAGATGTTTGACACCAGTTATATC